>NW_027621652.1:0-11966 GCF_964198595.1 Lampetra fluviatilis | reverse complement strand
CCCACCTCTTAGTGGCACGCTCCAGTCTCAGCAGCAGCGTCTCCAACTCCTCCTCTGAATAAGCAGCTATTACCAAATCATTGGCATACATAATGTGGTTGACCAATAGGGAGCCATCCCTTGATCGCACCCGGGCATCGATCAGCCTCCCATTATATCTGTACCAAATGGAAATTCCCCCGGTACAGCGATTGAAGGCTTCATGAACTACGTGGTCAAAATAGATGTTAAATAATGTGGGAGCCAGAGGACATCCCTGTCGCACCCCAAGGTGTACAGGGAAAGGCTATGACTCCCGGCCACGTAGTTTCACCCGGGCCCGCTCACCATCATGAAGGTCCTTAATGATCGTGAGCAGAGGGTCAGGGACTCCGAAAGCACGAAGAACAACCCAGAGCCCAGGCCTACTGATGGTATCATAGGCCTTGACCAGGTCAATAAAGCAGAGATGTGGGTCTTGTTGGAATTCCCTACACCTCTGCTGTAGCAGACGGACAGAAAAATGGCATCTGTGCAGGACCGCCCTTTCCTGAAACCGCATTGGGGCTCCGCAAGCCTCTCCTCAGCATGCCTAGCAAGGCGATGTTGAATAATCCTTGCCAGGACCTTTCCAGGCACACTGAGGAGTGAGATGCCCCTGTAGTTGTTACAGTCTGTGCGGTCCCCCCCCCATCCACCCACTCACCCACCCACTCACTCACCCACCCACCCACTCACCCACTCACCCACGCACCCACCCACCCACTCACCCACTCACCCACGCACCCACTCACTCACCCACCCACTCACCCACGCACCCACTCACCCACCCACCCACCCACTCACTCACCCACCCACCCACTCACCCACTCACTCATTCACCCACCCACTCACCCACCCACTCACCCACCCACTCACTCACCCACCCACTCACCCACTCACCCACCCACTCACCCACCCACTCACCCACCCACTCACCCACCCGCTCACCCACCCACCCACTCACCCACCCACCCACTCACCCACACACTCACCCACTCACTAACTCACCCACCCACCTACTCACCCACCCACTCACCCACTCACCCCACTCACTCACACACCCCACTCACCCACCCACCCACCCACCCACTCACCCACTCACCCACCCACCCACCCACTCACCCACCCACCCACTCACCCATTCACTCACCCACTCACTCACTCACTCACCCACTCACCCACCCACCCACCCACCCACTTACCCACTCACCCACCCCACTCACCCACTCACCCACTCACTCACTCACCCACCCACCCACTCACCCACTCACCCACCCACCCACCCCACTCACCCACCCACCCACTCACCCACCCACCCACCCACTCACCCACTCACCCACTCACTCACCCACCCACCCACTCACCCACTCACCCACCCACCCACTCACTCACTCACCCACTCACCCACTCACTCACCCACCCACCCACCCACCCACTCACTCACCCACCCACTCACTCACTCACTCACTCACCCACCCACCCACTCACTCACCCACCCACCCACTCACCCACCCACCCACCCACTCACCCACCCACTCACCCACTCACCCACTCACTCACTCACCCACCCACCCACTCACCCACTCACCCACTCTCCCACCCACCCACTCACCCACCCACCCACCCACCCACTCACCCACTCACCCACTCACTCACCCACCCACTCACCCACTCACCCACCCACCCACTCACTCACTCACCCACTCACCCACTCACCCACTCACTCACCCACCCACCCACTCACCCACTCACCCACCCACCCACCCACTCACCCACTCACCCACTCACTCACCACCCACCCACTCACCCACTCACCCACCCACCCACCCACTCACTCACCCACCCACCCATCCACTCACTCACCCACCCACCCATCCACCCACTCACCCACCCACCCACCCACTCACTCACCCACCCACCCACCCACTCACTCACCCACCCACTCACTCACTCACTCACCCACCCACCCACCCACTCACCCACCCACCCACTCACCCACCCACCCACCCACTCACCCACCCACTCACTCACTCACTCACCCACCCACCCACCCACTCACCCACCCACTCACTCACTCACTCACCCACCCACCCACCTACTCACCTCTGCAAAACGCAGCAATTACAAAACCAGACGCGGGACGTCCCTCCTCACCCTGAACGGATTACGACTTCCACTCCTTCTGGGGAGACAAAGGCGGCCGGGCGTGGTGGTACATGCCTCCCACTCCTTTCCTGTGGCCGCTGCTACACGCTACCCACAGCACTTGCCCCAACAGCCTGTCAGAGGCTACACGGGGGACATTTATCTGTGTGTCACATAGTTTGACATTCGCCACTGACAACACTTGCCCCAGCAGCACTTGCCCCAACAGCCTGTCAGAGGCTACACGGGGGACCTTTATCTGTGTGTCACATAGTTTGACATTCGCCACTGACAGCACTTGCCCCAGCAGCACTTGCCCCAACAACCTGTCAGAGGCTACACGGGGGACCTTTATCTGTGTGTCGCATAGCTTGACACTTGCCCCAGCAGCACTTGCCCCAACAACCTGTCAGAGGCTACACGGGGGACCTTTATCTGTGTGTCGCATAGCTTGACACTTGCCCCAGCAGCACTTGCCCCAACAGCCTGTCAGAGGCTACACGGGGGAACTTTGCAATTGTGCGACTTGAAATTTTCGAATTTTTCCACTCTCCTCCCTCCTCCCCCCAAATCTCCCCCCCCCCCTTCCCTCCCCCCCACCAGCCCCGCCCCCCACCTACCTCCCCCCCACCAGCCCCGCCCCCCACCTACCTCCCCCCCACCAGCCCCGCCCCCCACCTACCTCCCCCCCACCAGCCCCGCCCCCCAACCCCTCTGCCCCCACCAGCCCAAGGCACCCAGCGGGTGGGGGGGGGGCACGCCCAGAGGTCACGGGGGGAGGGGCACGTAGAGAGGTCACGGGGGGGGGGCAGGCAGAGAGGTCACGGGGGGAGGGGCACGCAGAGAGGTCACGGGGGGGGCAGGCAGAGAGGTCACGGGGGGGGGGCACGCCCAGAGGTCACGGGGGGGGGGGGCAGGCAGAGAGGTCACGGGGGAGGGGCACGTAGAGAGGTCACGGGGGGGCAGGCAGAGAGGTCACGGGGGGGGCAGGCTGAGAGGTCACGGGGGGGGCAGGCTGAGAGGTCACGGGGGGGGCAGGCTGAGAGGTCACGGGGGGGGCAGGCTGAGAGGTCACGGGGGGGGCAGGCTGAGAGGTCACGGGGGGGGCGGTATTGTCAGCCTATCGCGAACCTCTGAGCTTCTCATCTGTCTGTGTGTCTGTGTCACTACCACCACCACCACACTCACCACCACCACCACATTCACCACCACCACACTCACCACCACCACCACATTCACCACCACCACACTCACCACCACCACCACATTCACCACCACCACATTCACCACCACCACACTCACCACCACCACCACATTCACCACCACCACCACACTCACCACCACCACACTCACCACCACCACCACATTCACCACCACCACATTCACCACCACCACCACACTCACCACCACCACACTCACCACCACCACATTCACCACCACCACATTCACCACCACCACATTCACCACCACCACATTCACCACCACCACAATCACCACCACATTCACCACCACCACATTCACCACCACCACATTCACCACCACCACAATCACCACCACCACCACCACATTCACCACCACCACAATCACCACCACCACATTCACCACCACCACCACAATCACCACCACCACAATCACCACCACCACCACATTCACCACCACCACCACCACCACAATCACCACATTCACCACCACCACTTTCACCACCACATTGACCACCACTTTCACCACCACCACCACCACATTCACCACCACCACCACCACATTCACCACCACCACAATCACCACCACCACCACATTCACCACCACCACCACAATCACCACCACCACATTCACCACCACCACCACAATCACCACATTCACCACCACCACTTTCACCACCACATTGACCACCACATTCACCACCACATTCACCACCACCACTTTCACCACCACCACATTCACCACCACCACCACATTCACCACCACCACTTTCACCACCACCATATTAACAACATTCACCACCACATTCACCACCACCACCACCACCACCACATTAACAACATTCACTACCACCACATCCACCACCACATTGACCACCATATTCACCACCACCACATTCACTACCACCACCACCACAATGACCACCACCACAATGACCACCACCACATTCACCACCACCACCACCACCACAATGACCACCACCACAATGACCACCATCATGTAAACAGTCACTGGCGCCTTGAACTTAACTTAAAAAATTATCCCGCAAATTACAGCAATCATTGACTCCCACCCCGCCCCTCCACCCCCCACGTCACCCCCCCCCCCACCTCCCCCCACCTCCCCACCACCCCTCACCTCACCCCCCACCTCCCCCCACCTCACCCCCCCCCCCGCATCACCTCCCACCTCCCCCCACCTCACCTCCCCCGCATCACCTCCCCCCCCACCTCCCCCCACCTCACCCCCCCCCCGCATCACCTCCCACCTCCCCCCACCTCACCTCCCCCGCATCACCTCCCCCCCACCTCCCCCCACCTCACCCCCAACCACTCCCCCCCACCACCCCTCACCTCCCCCCACCTCACCCCACCTCCCCCCTCCCCCCAACCTGCCCCCACCACCACCCACCTCCCCCCCACCACCTCCTTCGAGACGATTGCTGCCCGCTCACAAACCACCAACAATCAGCCCCCCAACTCAGCCTCAAAGTCGTCACAATCCAGCCTGCAGGTTAAACCCAGGATGGATCGTAGGCAGGCCAGCCTAAATGTTTCTAACCAGCTAAAATGTCCCATTAGGAGGGTCCACGTTTCGCAAGCGTAGAGAAGGGAGGAAATGACCGTGGCCGAGAAGACCTGAAGCTTCGTGCGGAGCGACAGACCAGGTTGTTTCCAAACAGCGTTACGCAACCGATGAAAATATAATGCCGCCCGACTGATTCGGAGTGAGACCTCTGCTGTCAAACCGGAGCCGGTCATGAGCACACTGCCCAGGTATGGGAAACTCTCCACTCTCTCCACAACTGCCCCATCACCGATTGGGAGTTGTGGGGGTGGAGTGTCCGATGGTACAAAATACCCAGGCAGGTGCTTAGTTTTGGTGGGGCTGATGGTAAGGCTCCACTTCTTAGTGGCACACTCCAGTTTTAGCAGCAGCACCTCCAACTCCTCCTCTGAGTGAGCAGCAATTACCAGATCATCGGCATACATAACATGGTTGAGCAATAGGGAGCCATCCCTTGACCGCACCCGGGCATCGATCAGCCTTCCATTGTATTTGTATCAAATGGAAATTCCCCCGGTACAGCTATTGAAGGCTTCACGAACTACGCAGTCGAAATAGATGTTAAATAATGTGGGAGCCAGAGGACATCCCTGTCGCACCCCAAGGTGTACAGGGAAAGGCTCTGACTCCCGGCCACGTAGTTTTACCCGGGCCCGCTCACCATCATGAAGACCCTTAATGATCGTGAGCAGCGGGTCAGGGACTCCGAAAGCACGAAGAACAACCCAGAGCCCAGGCCTACTGATGGTATCATAGGCCTTGACCAGGTCAATAAAACAGAGATGTAGGTCTTGTTGGAATTTCTTACACCTCTGCTGTAGCAGACGGACAGAAAAAGCTTTCCTGAAACCGCATTGGGGCTCCGCAAGCCTCTCCTCAGCATGCATAGTAAGGCGATGTTGAATAATCCTTGCCAAGACCTTTCCAGGCACACTGAGGGGTGAGATGCCCCTGTAGTTGTTACAGTCTGTGCGGTCTCCCTTCTTAAAGAGGGGGACCACCAGGGCATCCTTCCAATCCATGTGGAACCCGTCCAATGATCCAGACTGTTGTTATGATGTCATGTAGGGCAGTCTGTGCACAAACGCCACCCTCCCTCAGCATTTCGCTTCGGAGATCATCTCAGTACTTCCTCAACAGATGGCACCTCAGCCAGCCACTCACAGGGGGTGACTTCCTCCTACAATATTTGAGGCACCGCAGCCTCAGCAAGGTCATCCCCACTTTGCCCCATGTTGTTTTCCAGCCTGAGGTATCCTGGGGCTTACAGCTTCCCACACGTCACCGCCACGCTCCCACGCCACCTTCATTCTTTTGTTCAGAAGAAGAGCCACTCCCTGTTGTTTGGCAGTCTCCTGCCCCGAGTAGAGGACTGTCCACCCCTCATCGTTGCCGGAGCCAGAGCCGGTCCACCGGACCTCCTGAATGCCGCGGAGATCCAGGCGGTACCGGTCCAGCTCCCGACAGAGGAGTGGCAGCCTCTCCTCCGCAGTGAGCGTTCGAACATTCCACGTGGCCACACTTAGTGGTTTTTTGTTACTTTTTGATTCTTTCGATAAAGTCACGTAGGTATAAAATGAAAAAATTAAATCACAACACAAGTTCCCGTCATCAGGTGGAACAACCACAGCAAATCTAGATAGGTTTTTCGTTGTTACTGGAGGAGCCCCGAGGGTAAGGATTCAGTCTCCTGGCTCCGCCAAATGGGGTTTGGCCAGGAGACGTCATAGACGCCTGTCACCCCGTGTCCTCTGGCACAAGTTTTTTTTTATAACATTGTTCATTCGTAGTTGAAAGGTAATTAATTGAAGGTGGAGGGGTTACCAGCCGCTCGCACCCGTCCAGAGCCCCAATTTGGCCACTGTTGTAGTTACAGACGCCAGGAGGGTGATGGTCAATTTAAATTGGCCCTTCGCCCCACGGCACTGCCCACCACAGCGTTGCCGTCCGGCACCACGAGGAGGTAGGGGGTTGTTTTTGTCGGTCTACACACCACACACCACACACACACACACACCACACACCACACACACACCCCTCACACGCACGCACCACACACACACGCACCACACACACCACACACACACCACACACACCACACACACACCACACACACCACACACACACCACACACACACAAGCACACATACACCAACACACACACATCACACACACACACCACACACCCCACACAAACACCACACACACAGCACACACACCACACGCACACACCACACACACACACCACACACACCACACACACAACACACACACCACACACACACCACACACACACCACACACACACCACACACACACACAACACACACCACACACACACCACACACACACCACACACACCACACACACCACACCACACACACCACACACACACACCACACACACACCACACACACACCACACCACACACACCACACCACACACACACACCACACACACACCACACACACAACACACACACCACACACACACCACACACACACACAACACACACCACACACACACCACACACACCACACACACCACACACACACACACACCACACACCAACACACACACCACACACACACCACACACCAACACACACACCACACACACAACACACACACCACACACACACCACACACACACACAACACACCACACACACCACACACACAACACACACACACCACACACACACACACCACACACCACACACACACCACACACACACACACCACACACCACACACACACACCACACACACACCACACACACCACACACACCACACACCACGCACACAAACAAGTGCCATGTCTATCGAGTGAGTGGTGTACAGGGCAAGATGTTTGTGACCTTTAACGCTTCGAGTGGTGGTGCTGCTAAGAGGGGGGGGGGTGTGTGTGTGTATGTGTGGGGGGGGGGTGTGTGTGCGTGTGTATGTGTGTGGGGGGGGGGGTGTGCGTGTGTATGTGTGTGGGGGGGGGGGGCTAAGATTTTAGGAAAACAAAGGCCCCCCCCCCACCACCCCCCCACCAGCCCCCCCCCACCCCCCCCCCATTAGCCCCCCTCCAATTAAGTGGATTCGGCACGTGACACGCGTCACACTTTAACAAGACAGACGGTGTCAATTTAAGTCCGTCGGCTTTGTCTTCATAAATTGGGATGCTGGGCACTGCGAGGAAGAGAATATATATACGAAGGTGGTGTGGGGGGGAGGTGGGGGGAAGGTGGGGGGAAGGTGGGGGGAAGGTGGGGTGGGAGGGGGGGGAGATTGAAAGGAATATTTTGAAAGATTGCAAGGATGTATTCTGAAATTGTCAGTGGTGATTACAACCACCACAACAACCACCACCACCACAAACACCACCACAACAACCACCACAACCACCGCCACAACCACCACAACCACCACCACAACAACCACAACCACCACAACCACCACCACAACCACCACAACCACCAGACAACCACCGCAATCACCACAACAACCACAACAACCCATCACCACAACCACCACCACAACCTCAACCACCACAACCTCAACCACCACAACCACCGCCACAACCACCACAACCACCACCACAACAACCACCACAACCACCACAACCACCACCACAACCACCAGAACAACCACCGCAATCACCACAACAACCACAACAACCATCACCACAACCACCACCACAACCTCAACCACCACAACCTCAACCACCACAACCACCGCCACAACCACCACAACAACCATCACCACAACCACCACCACAACCTCAACCACCACAACCTCAACCACCACAACCACCGCCACAACCACCACAACAACCATCACCACAACAACCAGAACAACCACCACAACCACCACAACCACCACAACCACCACCACAACTTCAACCACCACAACCACAAACACCGCCACAACCACCACAACCATCACAACCACCACAACGACCGCTACTGTGGCATCAGCTAAGTCTGTGTTCGACACACGCATACAAACCGTTTTTAACCGTTATTAACCGTTATTAACCGTTAATAACCGGTTTCCACCCCCCCCCCCCCCCCACCCCTCCTTCCACCACCACCAAAACCACCTCCCCATGCTGTTACTGGTTATTCAACCGAATCGATGAAATTTAAAAAAGTAAACAACACGGGCAACTTATTTTTATTTAGTTACGCGATGTAGCTATACACGCGCATTGAAATACGACAGCCTGCAGTGCGAGTGGACTAGTGGCCACGGGAGGTAATGACAGGGGAGTCAGCCTGCAGTGCGAGTGGACTAGTGGCCACGGGAGGTAATGACAGGGGAGTCAGCCTGCAGTGCGAGTGGACTAGTGGCCACGGGAGGTAAGGACAGGGGAGTCAGCCTGCAGTGCGAGTAGACTAGTGGCCACGGGAGGTAAGGACAGGGGAGTCAGCCTGCAGTGCGAGTGGACTAGTGGCCACGGGAGGTAGTGACAGGGGAGTCAGCCTGCAGTGCGAGTGGACTAGTGGCCACGGGAAGTAATGACAGGGGAGTCAGCCTGCAGTGCGAGTAGACTAGTGGCCACGGGAGGTAAGGACAGGGGAGTCAGCCTGCAGTGCGAGTGGACTAGTGGCCACGGGAGGTAGTGACAGGGGAGTCAGCCTGCAGTGCGAGTAGACTAGTGGCCACGGGAAGTAATGACAGGGGAGTCAGCCTGCAGTGCGAGTGGACTAGTGGCCACGGGAGGTAATGACAGGGGAGTCAGCCTGCAGTGCGAGTAGACTAGTGGCCACGGGAGGTAATGACAGGGGAGTCAGCCTGCAGTGCGAGTAGACTAGTGGCCACGGGAAGTAATGACAGGGGAGTCAGCCTGCAGTACGAGTGGACTAGTGGCCACGGGAGGTAATGACAGGGGAGTCAGCCTGCAGTGCGAGTAGACTAGTGGCCACGGGAAGTAATGACAGGGGAGTCAGCCTGCAGTGCGAGTGGACTAGTGGCCACGGGAGGTAATGACAGGGGAGTCAGCCTGCAGTGTGAGTGGACTGGTGGCCACGGGAAGTAATGACAGGGGAGTCAGCCTGCAGTGTGAGTGGACTGGTGGCCACGGGAAGTAATGACAGGGGAGTCAGCCTGCAGTGTGAGTGGACTGGTGGCCACGGGAAGTAATGACAGGGGAGTCAGCCTGCAGTGCGAGTGGACTAGTGGCCACGGGAGGTAATGACAGGGGAGTCAGCCTGCAGTGCGAGTGGACTAGTGGCCACGGGAGGTAATGACAGGGGAGTCAGCCTGCAGTGTGAGTGGACTGGTGGCCACGGGAAGTAATGACAGGGGAGTCAGCCTGCAGTGCGAGTGGACTAGTGGCCATGGGAGGTAATGACAGGGGAGTCAGCCTGCAGTGCGAGTGGACTAGTGGCCATGGGAGGTAATGACAGGGGAGTCAGCCTGCAGTACGAGTGGACTAGTGGCCACGGGAGGTAATGACAGGGGAGTCAGCCTGCAGTGCGAGTGGACTAGAGGCCACGGGAGGTAATGACAGGGGAGTCAGCCTGCAGTGTGAGTGGACTAGTGGCCACGGGAGGTAATGACAGGGGGAGTCAGCCTGCAGTGCGAGTGGACTAGTGGCCACGGGAGGTAATGACAGGGGAGTCAGCCTGCAGTGCGAGTGGACTAGTGGCCACGGGAGGTAATGACAGGGGAGTCAGCCTGCAGTGCGAGTGGACTAGTGGCCACGGGAGGTAATGACAGGGGAGTCAGCCTGCAGTGTGAGTGGACTAGTGGCCACGGGAGGTAATGACAGGGGAGTCAGCCTGCAGTGTGAGTGGACTAGTGGCCACGGGAGGTAATGACAGGGGAGTCAGCCTGCAGTGCGAGTGGACTAGTGGCCACGGGAGGTAGTGACAGGGGAGTCAGCCTGCAGTGTGAATGGACTAGTGGCCACGGGAGGTAATGACAGGGGAGTCAGCCTGCAGTGTGAGTGGACTAGTGGCCACGGGAGGTAATGACAGGGGAGTCAGCCTGCAGTGCGAGTGGACTAGTGGCCAGGGGAGGTAATGACAGGGGAGTCAGCCTGCAGTGCGAGTGGACTAGTGGCCACGGGAGGTAATGACAGGGGAGTCAGCCTGCAGTGTGAGTGGACTAGTGGCCACGGGAGGTAATGACAGGGGAGTCAGCCTGCAGTGCGAGTGGACTAGTGGCCAGGGGAGGTAATGACAGGGGAGTCAGCCTGCAGTGCGAGTGGACTAGTGGCCACGGGAGGTAATGCCAGGGGAGTCAGCCTGCAGTGTGAGTGGACTAGTGGCCACGGGAGGTAATGACAGGGGAGTCAGCCTGCAGTGCGAGTGGGACTAGTGGCCAGGGGAGGTAATGACAGGGGAGTCAGCCTGCAGTGTGAGTGGACTAGTGGCCATGGGAGGTAATGACAGGGGAGTCAGCCTGCAGTGTGAGTGGACTAGTGGCCACGGGAGGTAATGACAGGGGAGTCAGCCTGCAGTGTGAGTGGACTAGTGGCCACGGGAGGTAATGACAGGGGAGTCAGCCTGCAGTGTGAGTGGACTAGTGGCCATGGGAGGTAGTGACAGGGGAGTCAGCCTGCAGTGCGAATGGACTAGTGGCCACGGGAGGTAATGACAGGGGAGTCAGCCTGCAGTGCGAGTGGACTGGTGGCCACGGGAGGTAATGACAGGGGAGTCAGCCTGCAGTGCGAGTGGACTGGTGGCCACGGGAGGAAATGACGGGGGAGTCAGCCTGCAGTGTGAGTAGACTAGTGGCCACGGGAGGTAATGACAGGGGAGTCAGCCTGCAGTGTGAGTGGACTAGTGGCCACGGGAAGTAATGACAGGGGAGTCAGCCTGCAGTGTGAGTGGACTAGTGGCCACGGGAAGTAATGACAGGGGAGTCAGCCTGCAGTGCGAGTAGACTAGTGGCCACGGGAGGTAGTGACAGGGGAGTCAGCCTACAGTGCGAGTGGAATAGTGGCCCACGGGAGGTAATGACAGGGGAGTCAGCCTGCAGTGTGAGTGGACTAGTGGCCAAGGGAGGTAATGACAGGGGAGTCAGCCTGCAGTGTG
>NW_027621651.1:115000-119040 GCF_964198595.1 Lampetra fluviatilis | reverse complement strand
GAGTGGGTGAGTGAGTGGGTGGGTGGGGTGAGTGGGGTGGGTGGGGTGAGTGAGTGGGTGGGGTGAGTGGGTGGGTGGGTGAATGGGTGGGTGGTGGTGAGTGGTGTGTGAGTGGGTGGGTGGGTGGGTGAGTGTGGGAGTGGAGTGGAGTGGGTGGGTGAGTGGGTGGTGGGTGAGTGAGTGGTGGTGTGAGTGGGTGGGTGGGTGAGTGGGTGAGTGAGTGGGTGGGTGAGTGGGTGGGTGGGTGGTGAGTGGGTGAGTGAGTGGGTGGGTGGGTGAGTGGGTGGGTGGGTGAGTGAGTGGGAGGGTGAGTGGGTGGGTGGGTGAGTGGGTGAGTGAGTGAGGGTGGGTGGAGTGAGTGGGTGGGTGGTGGGTGAGTGGGTGGGTGGGTGAGTGGTGAGTGAGTGGTGAGTGGGTGGGTGGGTGAGTGAGTGAGTGGGTGGGTGAGTGGGTGGGTGGGTGGGTGAGTGGGTGAGTGAGTGGGTGGGTGAGTGGGTGGGGTGAGTGGGTGAGTGGGTGGGTGGGTGAGTGGTGGTGGTGGGTGAGTGGGTGGTGGGTGAGTGGGTGAGTGAGTGGGTGGGTGAGTGGGTGGGTGAGTGGGTGAGTGAGTGGGTGGTGAGTGAGTGGGTGAGGTGAGTGGGTGGGTGGGTGGGTGAGTGGGTGAGTGAGTGGGTGGGTGGGTGAGTGGGTGGTGGGGGTGAGTGAGTGGGTGGGTGAGTGGGTGGGTGGAGTGCGTGGGTGAGTGAGTGAGTGGTGGGTGGGTGAGTGGGTGGGTGAGTGGTGGGTGAGTGGGTGAGTGGGTGGGTGGTGGGGGTGAGTGAGTGGGTGGGGGAGTGGGTGAGTGGGGTGAGTGGGTGAGTGAGTCAGTGGGTGGCGTGAGTGAGTGAGGTGGGTGAGTGGGTGGGTGAGTGGTGAGTGAGTGGGTGATGGGTGAGTGGGTGGGTGGGTGAGTGAGGTGGTGGGTGAGTGGGTGGGTGGGTGAGTGGGTGGGTGAGTGGGTGAGTGAGTGGGTGGGTGAGTGGGTGGGTGAGTGGGTGGGTGGTGGGTGGGTGGGTGGGTGGGTGAGTGGGTGGGTGGGTGGGTGAGTGGGTGGGTGGGTGGGTGAGTGGGTGATGTGAGTGGGTGGGTGGGTGAGTGGGTGGGTGGGTGGGTGGGTGAGTGGGTGGGTGGGTGAGTGGGTGGGTGGGTGAGTGGGTGAATGAGTGGGTGGGTGAGTGGGTGGGTGAGTGGGTGAGTGAGTGGGTGGGTGAGTGGGTGGGTGAGTGGGTGGGTGGGTGAGTGGGTGGGTGAGTGGGTGGGTGGGTAGTGGTGGGTGAGTGAGTGGGTGGGTGAGTGAGTGAGTGGGTGGGTGGGTGAGTGAGTGAGTGGGTGAGTGAGTGAGTGGGTGGGTGGGTGGGTGAGTGGGTGGGTGGGTGAGTGAGTGGGTGGGTGGGTGGGTGGGTGAGTGGGTGGGTGAGTGAGTGAGTGGGTGGGTGGTGTGAGTGGGGTGGGTGAGTGGGTGGGTGAGTGGGTGAGTGGGTGGGTGGGTGAGTGGGTGAGTGAGTGGGTGGGTGAGTGGGTGGGGTGAGTGGGTGGTGAGTGAGTCAGTGGGTGGGTGAGTGAGTGGGTGGGTGAGTGGGTGGGTGAGTGGGTGAGTGAGTGGGTGGATGGGGTGAGTGGGTGGGTGGGTGAGTGGAGTGGGTGGGTGAGTGGGTGGGTGGGTGAGTGGGTGGGTGGGTGAGTGAGTGGGTGGGTGAGTGGGGTGGGTGGGTGAGTGGGTGAGTGAGTGAGTGGGTGGGTGGGTGAGTGGGTGGGTGAGTGGAGTGGGTGAGTGGGGTGAGTGGGTGGGTGGGTGAGTGGGTGAGTGAGTGGGTGGGTGAGTGGGTGGGTGAGTGGGTGAGTGAGTCAGTGGGTGGGTGAGTGAGTGGGTGGGTGAGTGGGTGGGTGAGTGGGTGAGTGAGTGGGTGGATGGGTGAGTGGGTGGGTGGGTGAGTGAGTGGGTGGGTGAGTGGGTGGGTGGGTGAGTGGGTGGGTGAGTGGGTGAGTGAGTGGGTGGGTGAGTGGGTGGGTGAGTGGGTGGGTGGGTGAGTGGTTGTGGGTGGGTGGGTGGGTGAGTGGGTGGGTGGGTGGGTGAGTGGGTGGGTGGTGATGTGGGTGAGTGAGTGGGTGGGTGGGTGAGTGGGTGGGTGGGTGGGTGAGTGGGTGGGTGGGTGAGTGGGTGGGTGGGTGAGTGGGGGTGAATGAGTGGGGTGGGTGAGTGGGTGGGTGGTGGGTGAGTGGGTGGTGGGTGAGTGGGTGGGTGAGTGGGTGGGGTGGGTGAGTGGGTGGGTGGTGGGTGAGTGGGTGGGTGGTGAGTGGGTGGTGGGTGGTGGGTGAGTGAGTGGGTGGGTGAGTGAGTGAGTGAGTGGGTGGGTGGGTGAGTGAGTGAGTGGGTGAGTGAGTGAGTGAGTGGGTGGGTGGGTGGGTGAGTGGGTGGGTGGGTGGGTGAGTGAGTGGGTGGTGTGGGTGGGGTGGGTGAGTGGGTGGGTGAGTGAGTGAGTGGGTGGGTGGGTGAGTGGGTGGGTGATGGGTGGGTGGGTGGGTGATTGAGTGGGTGGGTGGGTGAGTGAGTGGGTGGGTGAGTGGGTGGTGGGTGAGTGGTGAGTGGGTGGGTGGGGTGGTGAGTGGGTGGGTGGGTGGGTGAGTGAGTGAGTGGGTGGTGAGTGGGTGGGTGGGTGAGTGAGTGGGTGGGTGGGTGAGAGTGTGTGGTGGGTGTGTGAGTGAGTGGGTGAGTGAGTGGGTGGGTGGGTGAGTGGGGAGTGGGTGGGTGGGTGGGTGAGTGAGTGAGTGGGTGAGTGAGTGGGGGGGTGAGTGGGTGGGTGAGTGGGTGGGTGGGTGAGTGAGTGGTGGGTGGGTGGGTGGAGTGAGTGAGTGGGTGGGTGGGTGGTGGGTGAGTGGGTGGGTGGTGGGTGAGTGGGTGAGTGGGTGGGTGAGTGGGGTGGGTGAGTGGGTGAGTGGGGTGGGTGAGTGGGTGAGTGGGTGGGTGAGTGGGTGAGTGGGTGGGTGAGTGAGTGAGTGGGTGAGTGGGTGGGTGAGTGGGTGAGTGGGTGGTGTGGTGAGTGGGTGGGGTGAGTGAGTGAGTGGGTGAGTGGGTGGGTGGGTGAGTGAGTGAGTGTGGTGTGTGGGTGAGTGAGTGAGTGGGTGAGTGTGTGGGTGAGTGGGGTGAGTGGGTGAGTGGGTGGGTGAGTGAGTGAGTGGGTGAGTGGGTGAGTGGGTGGGTGAGTGAGTGAGTGGGTGAGTGGGTGAGTGGGTGTATGAGTGAGTGAGTGTATGAGTGACTGAGTGAGTGAGTGACTGAGTGAGTGAGTGGCTGAGTGAAGTGACGTGACTGAGTGACTGAGTGAGTGAGTGACTGAGTGAGTGAGTGAGTGGCTGAGTGAGTGAGTGAGTGGCTGAGTGAGTGAGTGAGTGAGTGTATGAGTGAGTGAGTGACTGAGTGAGTGAGTGACTGAGTGAGTGAGTGGCTGAGTGAGTGAGTGAGTGTATGAGTGACTGAGTGAGTGAGTGTATGAGTGAGTGAGTGACTGAGTGAGTGAGTGACTGAGTGAGTGAGCGAGTGGCTGAGTGAGTGAGTGAGTGGCTGAGTGGCTGAGTGAGTGAGTGAGTAGCAGGCTCCTTGGGATCCTCTTTCCCTCGTGTCAGCGCTCACTCCGTCTGATTCCGCGACCGAAACCGATGCCGGAATGTGGGCACGGAAATCACCACCGCCATCACAAGCATTGACGGCAGACGCATGGACACGTGTTCACACGTCTACACATACACACACACATACACACACACATACACACAGACAAAGATCCCCCGTATAGCCTTAACAGACTGTAGGGGCAAGTGCTGTTAGCGAGCACCTATGAAGGCCGGCACGGCACACGAGGGGGTGTGGGTGGCCAGCACCACGCCCGACCGCCTTTGTCTCCCCAGTGGCGATGTTTACACACCGCACCAGGTACTCATTTGAGGCTGAGTCGACCTAGGGGAGGCCCGCGACCGGTTCAGATAATCGTCACTGGTGTTAGCCG
>NW_027621651.1:50000-110000 GCF_964198595.1 Lampetra fluviatilis | reverse complement strand
ATGGTGGTGATGATGATGGTGGTGGTGATGGTGAAGATGGTAGTGATGGTGATGATGGTGATGATGGTGGTGATGGTGATGATGGTGATGATGGTGATGATGGTGGTGGTGATGGTGATGTGGGTGGTGGTGATGGTGGTGGTGGTGATGGTGGTGATGGTGGTGATGGTGGTGGTGATGGTGGTGGTGATGGTGTTGATGGTGGTGGTGGTGATAGTGTGATGTTGATGGTGGTGGTGATGATGGTGGTGATGATTGTGATGGTGGAGGTAGTGATGGTGGTGGTAATGATGGTGGTGGTGATGGTGGTGATGATGATGGTGGTGATGATAGCGATGATGGTGGTGGTGGAGGTGGTGGAGGTGGGGGTGGTGGGGGTGGTGGTGATGGTAGTGGAGGTGGTGGTGGTGGTGGTGGTAGTGGTGGTTGTGGTGGAGGTGGTGGTTGCGGGGGTGGTGGAGGTGGTGATGGTGGAGTTGGTGATGATGGTGAAAGTGGTGGTCGTGATGGTGATTGTGGTGATGGTGGTGATGATGGTGATGGTGATGGTTGTGGTGATGATGATAATGATGATGGTGGTGGTGATGGTGGTGATGGTGGTGATGGTTGTGATGATGGTGGTAATGATCGTGATGATGATGCTGGTGATGGTGGTGGTCGTGATGATGATGATGGTGGTGGTCGTGATGATGATGGTGGTGATGGTGGTGATGGTGGTGATGGTGGTGATGGTGCTGGTGGTGATGATGATGGTGGTGATGGTGGTGATGATGGTGATGATGATGGTGGTGATGATGATGGTGGTGGTGATGATGTGGTGATGGTGATGATGTGGTGATGGTGGTGATAATGGTGGTGATGGTGGTGGTGGTGGTGATGGTGATGATGATGGTGATGGTGGTGGTCGTGATGATGATGATGGTGGTGATGGTGGTGTTGGTGATGATGGTGCTGATGGTGATGATGGTTGCGGTGATGATGGTGATGGTGGTGATGGTTGTGATGATGATGGTGTGTTGGTGGTAGTGATGATGGTGATGATGTTGGTGCTGATGATGGTGATGATGGTGGTGGTGATGTTGGTGATGGTGCTGGTCGGGATGATGATGGTGGTGGTGATGGTGGTGATGGTGGAGGTGCTGGTGGTGGTGGTGGTGAGGGTGGTGGGGGTGGTGGAGGTGGTGGTGGTGATGGTGGAGGTGGTGATGATGATGATGGTGGTGATGGTGGTGGTCGTGATGGTGATTGTGGTCATGGTGGTGGTGGTGGTGATGATGGTGGTGATGATGATGTTGGTGATGGTTGTGATGATGTTGATTGTGATGGTTGTGATGGTGGTGATGGTGATGGTGATAATGGTGGTGATGGTGATGATGATGGTGGTGATGGTGGTGATCGTGGTGGTCGTGATGGTGATGATGGTGGTGGTGATAATTATGGTGGTGATGATGATGATGGTGGTGATGGTTGTGGTGATGATATTGGTGATGGTGGTGATGGTGGTGGTCGTGATGATGGTGTTGATGGTGGTGATGGTGGTGATGGTGGTGATGGTGGTGATGGTGATGGTTGCAGTGATGATAGTGGTGATGGTGGTGGTGATGGTGGTGGTCGTGATGATGGTGTTGATGGTGATGGTGGTGATGGTGGTGATGGTGGTGATGGTGATGGTTGCAGTGATGATAGTGGTGATGGTGGTGGTGATGATGGTGGTGGTGATGATGATGATGATGATGGTGGTGGTGATGATGTTGGTGATGGTGGTGATGGTGGTGGTGGTGATGATGGTGATGATGGTGGTGGTGATGATGTTGGTGATGGTGGTGATGGTGATGATGTTGGTGATGGTGGTGATGGTGGTGGTGATGATGGTGATGATGGTGGTGATGGTGATGATGGTGGTGATGGTGATGATGGTGGTGATGGTGGTGGTGGTGGTGGTGGTGGTGGTGATGATGGTGATGATGGTGGTGGTGATGATGTTGGTGATGGTGGTGATGGTGATGGTGGTGGTGATGATGGTGATGATGGTGGTGATGGTGGTGATGGTGGTGATGGTGATGATGGTGGTGATGGTGGTGGTGGTGATGGTGGAGGTAGTGATGGTAGTGGTGATGATGGTGATGGTGGTGGTGATGGTGGTGGTGGTAGTGATGGTGGTGGTGATTGTGGTGGTGGTCGTAGTGATGGTGGTGATGGTGGTGATGATGACGGTGATGATGATGGTGGTGGTGGTAGTGATGGAGGTGGTGGTGGGGGTGGTGGGGGTGGTGGAGGTGGTGGAAGTGGGTGGTGGAGGAGGTGGTGGTGGAGGTCGTGGTGGTGGGGGTCCTGGAGGTGGTGGTAGTGGCGGTGGAGGTGGTGGAGGTGGTGGAGGTGTTGGTGGTGGTGGTGGAGGTGGTGAAGGTGGTGGAGGAGGTAGTGGGGATGGTGGAGGAGGTGGTGGCGGTGGTGGTGGAGGTGGTGGTGGGGGTGCTGCGGGCTGAGTGGCGGTTTATGGTCCGGTGGGTGAGTTGGTGAGTGAGTGGGTGGGTGAGTGAGAGGGTGAGTGGGTGTGTGGGTGAGTGAGCGGGTGAGTGGGTGGGTGAGCGGGTGAGTGGGTGGGTGAGCGGGTGGGTTGGTGAGTGTGAGGGTGAGTGGGTGGGTGAGTGGCTGGGTGAGCGGGTGGGTGAATGGCTGAGTGAGTGGGTGGGTGAGTGAGTGAGTTGGTGAGTGAGCGGGTGAGTGGATGAGTGAGTGGCTTGGTGGCTGGGTGAGTGGGTGGGTGAGTGGGTGGGTGGGCGAGTGAGCGGGTGAGTGGGTGGGTGAGCGGGTGGGTTGGTGAGTGTGAGGGTGAGTGGGTGGGTGAGTGGCTGGGTGAGCGGGTGGGTGAATGGCTGAGTGAGTGGGTGGGTGAGCGGGTGAGTTGGTGAGTGAGCGGGTGAGTGGGTGAGTGAGTGGCTGGGTGAGTGGGTGGGTGAGTGGGTGGGTGGGCGAGTGAGCGGGTGGTTGCGTGGGTGAGTGAGCGAGTGGGTTGGTTAGTGAGTGGGTGAGTGGGTTGGTGAGTGGATGGGTGGGTGGGTGAGCGGGTGGGTGAGTGAGCGGGTGAGTAGGTGGGTGGGTAAGTGGATGAGTGAGTGGGTGAGTGAGCGGGTGAGTGGATGAGTGAGTGGGTGAGTGGATGGGTGGGTGGGTGAGCGGGTGGGTGAGTGAGCGGGTGAGTAGGTGGGTGGGTGAGTGGATGAGCGAGCGAGCGAGCGAGCGGGTGAGTGGGCGACCGAGTGATTGATTGGGGTGGGTGAGTGATTTAGTGAGTGAGTGAGTGATTGAGTGAGTGAGTTAGGGGGTGTGATGGGGGGAAGAGGGTGAGTGGGGGGGGGGGGGTGAGGGGAGGGGTTAGTGGGGGGGGTGAGTTGGGGGGGGTGAGTGGGGGGGGTGAGTTGGGGGGGGTGAGTGGGGGAGGGGTGAGTGTCGGAGGAGGGGGGTTGAGAATGAATGATTCAATATTCTTATTTTTAGATTTTAATCCCCCAATCTCCTTCCCCCTGAGACCCCTTCACCCCCTACTGGACCCCCTCACACCCCCCTAGACCCCCTCGCCCCACCCCACGAAGACCCCAGAGCCCCCCGTCACCCCCCACTGGGACCCCTTTGACTATAAATTGCTCCCACAGAGGGCACTCAAATCCCATCGGACCAGGAGTCTCACAGAAAACCTCCAAGCAGCATCATGGTGAGTGGGTGGGTGGGTGAGTGGGTGAGTGGGTGGGTGGGTGGGTGAGTGAGTGGGTGGGTGAGTGGGTGGGTGAGTGGGTGAGTGGGTAGGTGCGTGAGTGGGTGGGTGGGTAGGTGAGTGGGTGGGTGAGTGGGTGAGTGGGTGAGTGGGTTGGTGAGTGGGTAGGTGCGTGAGTGGGTGGGTGGGTGAGTGGGTAGGTGAGTGGGTAGGTGAGTGGGTGGGTGGGTGGGTGAGTGGGTGGGTGGGTAGGTGGGTGAGTGGGTAGGTGAGTGGGTAGGTGAGTGGGTGGGTGGGTGACTGGGTGAGTGGGTGGGTGAGTGGGTGGGTGGGTAGGTGAGTGGGTTGGTGAGTGAGTGGGTTGGTGAGTGGGTGGGTGGGTGAGTGGGTGAGTGAGTGGGTGGGTGAGTGGGTGGGTGGGTGAGTGGGTGGGTGGGTGAGTGGGTTGGTGAGTGGGTGGGTGAGTGAGTGGGTGGGTGAGTGGGTGAGTGGGTGGGTGGGTGAGTGGGTGGGTGGGTGAGTGGGTGGGTGAGTGGGTGGGTAGGTGAGTGGGTGGGTGGGTGGGTGAGTGGGTGGGTGGGTAGGTGGGTGAGTGGGTAGGTGAGTGGGTAGGTGAGTGGGTGGGTGGGTGACTGGGTGAGTGGGTGGGTGAGTGGGTGGGTGGGTAGGTGAGTGGGTTGGTGAGTGAGTGGGTTGGTGAGTGGGTGGGTGGGTGAGTGGGTGAGTGAGTGGGTGGGTGAGTGGGTGGGTGGGTGAGTGGGTGGGTGGGTGAGTGGGTTGGTGAGTGGGTGGGTGAGTGAGTGGGTGGGTGAGTGGGTGAGTGGGTGGGTGGGTGAGTGGGTGGGTCAGTGGGTGGGTGAGTGGGTGGGTGAGTGGGTGGGTGGGTGAGTGGGTCGGTGGGTGGGTGGGTGAGTGGGTGGGTGGGTGGGTGAGTGGGTGGGTGGGTGAGTGGGTGGTTGAGTGGGTGAGTGGGTGGTTGAGTGGGTGAGTAGGTGGTTGAGTGGGTTGGTGAGTGGGTGAGTAGGTGGTTGAGTGGGTTGGTGAGTGGGTGAGTGGGTGGGTGAGTGGGTGGGTGAGTGAGTGGGTGGGTGGGTGAGTGGGTGAGTGGGTGGGTGGGTTGGTGAGTGGGTGAGTGAGTGGGTGGGTGGGTGAGTGAGTGGGTGAGTGAGTGTGTGTGTGAGTGTGTGTGTGAGTGAGTGATTGCCTGAGTGAGTGACTGAGTAGGTGAGTGAGTGGGTGAGCGGGTAGGTGAGTGGGTGGGTGAGTGAATGGCCAAGCGAGTGAGTGGGTGAATGAGTGGGTGAGTGAGTGAGTGAGTGATTGCCTGAGTGAGTGACTGAGTAGGTGAGTGAGTGGGTGAGCGGGTAGGTGAGTGGGTGGGTGAGTGAATGGCCAAGCGAGTGAGTGGGTGAGTGAGTGGGTGAGTGAGTGAGTGATTGCCTGAGTGAGTAAGCGTGCATGAGTGAGAGTCTGTGACACTGGGAGATACAATCGCGGGGGCTACCTGGGGGAGCTTTGTCTCTCTAGCCGTGTCTCTCTGTCTGTGTCTCTGTGTCTGTGTCTCTCTGTCTCTGTCTGTGTCTCTGTGTCTATGTATCTCTGTGTGTGTTTCACTGTCTGCGTCTGTGTCTCTCTGTGTCTCTGTCTGTGTCTCTCTGTCTGTGTCTGTCTTTGTCTCTGTGTGTGTGTCTTTCTGTCTGTGTCTTTCTGTCTGTCTCTCTGTGTCTCTCTGTCTGTGTCTCTGTCTGTGTCTCTCTGTCTGTGTCTGTCTGTGTGTCTCTGTCTGTCTCTCTGTGTGTGTCTCTCTGTGTGTGTCTCTCTGTGCCTGTGTCTCCCTATGTCTCTGTCTGTGTGTCTCTGTGTGTCTCTCTGTGTGTGTCTCACTGTGTCTCACTCTGTGTGTCTCTGTCTCTGTCTGTGTGTCTCTCTGTGTGTCTCTGTGTGTCTCACTGTGTCTCCCTGTGTCTCTGTGTCTGTGTCTCTCTGCCTGTGTCTCTGTGTGTGTCTCTGTGTGTGTCTCACTATCTGTGTCTCACTGTGTCTCACTGTCTGTGTCTCTGTCTCACTGGGTCTCACTGTGTCTCTGTGTCTCTGTCTCTGTGTCTCTGTGTCTGTGTCTCTCTGCCTGTGTATCTGTGTGTGTCTCTGTGTGTATCTCACTGTCTGTGTCTCACTGTGTCTTTGTGTGTCTCTGTGTGTCTCACTGTGTCTCACTGTGTCTCACTGTGTCTCTGTGTGTATCTGTGTCTCTGTCTCTGTGTGTCTGTGTCTCTGTGTGTGTCTCACTGTGTCTCACTGTCTCTCTCTGTGTGTCTCTCTGTCTCACTGTGTCTCACTGTGTCTCTGTGTGTCTCACTGTGTCTCTGTGTCTCACTGTGTCTCTGTGTGTATCTGTGTCTCTGTGTCTGTGTGTGTGTCTCTGTGTGTGTATCACTGTGTCTCACTGTGTCTCTGTGTCTCACTGTGTCTCACTGTGTCTCACTGTGTCTCTGTGTGTCTCTGTGTCTCTGTGTGTCTCTGTGTGTCTCTGTGTCTCTGTGTGTGTCTCACGGTGTCTCACTGTGTCTCACTGTGTCTCACTGTGTCTCTGTGTCTCACTGTGTCTCTGTGTGTCTCTGTGTCTCTGTGTGTCTCTGTGTCTCACTGTGTCTCACTGTGTCTCACTGTGTCTCTGTGTGTCTCTGTGTCTCTGTGTGTCTCACTGTGTCTCACTGTGTCTCACTGTGTCTCTGTGTCTCACTGTGTCTCTGTGTGTCTCACTGTGTCTCACTGTGTCTCTGTGTGTCTCACTGTGTCTCTGTGTGTCTCTGTGTCTCTGTGTGTCTCTGTGTCTATGTGTGTGTCTCACTGTGTCTCTGTGTCTCTGTGTGTCTCTCTCTGTGTGTCTCACTGTGTATCTCACTGTGTGTCTCTGTGTCTCTGTGTGTCTGTGTCTCACTGTGTCTCACTGCCTGTCTCTGTGTCTCTGTGTGTCTCACTGTGTCTCTGTCCGTGTCTCTGTGTCTCACTGTGTCTCACTGTGTCTCTGTGTGTCTCACTGTGTCTCTGTCCGTGTCTCTGTGTCTCACTGTGTCTCACTGTGTCTCTCTGTCCGTGTCTCTGTGTCTCACTGTGTGTCTCACTGTGTGTCTCTCTGCCTGTGTCTGTGTCTCTGTGTGTCTCACTGTGTCTCTGTCCGTGTCTCTGTGTCTCACTGTGTCTCACTGTGTCTCTCTGCCTCTCTGTGTCTCTGTGTGTCTCACTGTGTCTCACTGTGTGTCTCACTGTGTCTCTCTGCCTGTGTCTGTGTCTCTGTCTCTGTCTCTCTGTGTCTGTGTGTGTGTCTCTGTGTGTGTCTCACTGTGTCTCACTGTGTCTCTGTGTGTCTCACTGTGTCTCACTGTGTCTCACTGTGTCTCTGTGTGTCTCACTGTGTCTCACTGTGTCTCACTGTGTCTCTGTGTGTCTCTGTGTCTCTGTGTGTGTCTCACTGTGTGTCTCTCTGCCTGTGTCTCACTGTGTCTCACTGTGTCTCACTGTGTGTCTCTCTGCCTGTGTCTGTGTCTCTGTGTGTCTCACTGTGTCTCTGTCCGTGTCTCTGTGTCTCTCTGCCTCTCTGTGTCTCTGTGTGTCTCACTGTGTCTCACTGTGTGTCTCTCTGCCTGTGTCTCACTGTGTCTCACTGTGTCTCACTGTGTCTCTGTCCGTGTCTCTGTGTCTCTCTGCCTCTCTGTGTCTCTGTGTGTCTCACTGTGTCTCACTGTGTGTCTCTCTGCCTGTGTCTCACTGTGTCTCACTGTGTGTCTCTCTGCCTGTGTCTGTGTCTCTGTCTCAGTCTCTGACGAAGAAGAAGAAGGCAAAGTCCGAGTCGAACGTCTTCTCGATGTTCGACCAGACGCAGATCCAGGAGTTCAAGGAGGTCAGGTCGCCCACGTGATGCCCGTGACGCGCCGTTGCCATGGAGACACCATCGCGTTACCATGGAGATACACCATGGCGTTACCATGGAGATACCATGGCGTTACCATGGAGACACCATGGATGACGCTGCTTAAGATGATGATGATGATGATGATGCTGATGATGATGATGCTGATGATGGTGATGCTGATGATGATGATGCTGATGATGATGATGCTGCTGCTGATGATGCTGATGATGATGATGCTGATGATGATGATGCTGCTGATGATGATGCTGATGATGGTGATGCTGATGATGATGATGTTGATGATGATGATGCTGCTGATGATGATGCTGATGATGATGCTGATGATGCTGATGATGATGATGCTGATGATGATGCTGATGATGCTGGTGATGATGATGATGCTGATGATGCTGGTGATGATGATGATGCTGGTGATGGTGATGATGCTGATGATGATGATGATGATACTGGTGATGATGATGATGCTGGTGATGGTGATGATGCTGATGATGGTGATGACGATGATGATGATGCTGCTGATGATGATGATGATGATACTGGTGATGGTGATGATGATGATGCTGCTGATGATGATGCTGATGATGGTGATGCTGATGATGGTGATGATGATGACGATGCTGATGATGACGATGCTGATGATGATGATACTGGTGATGGTGATGATGATGGTGATGCTGCTGATGCTTCTGCTGATGATGATGATGCTGCTGATGATGACGATGACTCTCCCCTGCAGGCGTTCACCATCATCGATCAGAACAGGGACGGAATCATCGACGTCAACGACCTCAGGAACACGTTCGCCGCTCTCGGTAAGCCTCGCGCAACCCTCGCGCAACCCTCGCGCAACCCTCGCGCAACCCTCGCGCAACCCTCGCGCAACCCTCGCGCAACCCTCGCGCAACCCTCGCGCAACCCTCGTGCAACCCCGAGGCAACTCTTGCGCAACCCTCGCGCAACCCTCGTGCAACCCCGCGGCAACTCTTGCGCAACCCTCGCGCAACCCTCACGCAACCCCGCGGCAACTCTTGTGCAACCCGCGGCAACCCGCCCTAACTGTTGCGTAACCCCCGCCAACTGTTGCGCAACCCGCCATAACTGTTGCGCAACCCACCATAACTGTTGCGCAACCCACCATAACTGTTGCGCAACCCTCCATAACTGTTGCGCAACCCCCGCCAAGTATTGCGCAACCCAAAGCAACTGTTGCGCAACCCGCCCTAACTGTTGCACAACCCGCCCTAACTATTGCGCAACCCCCACCAACTGTTGCGCAAGCCCTGCCAACTGTTGCGCAACCCAAGGCAACTGTTGCGCAACCCACCCTACCCGTTGCGCAACCCACTATAACTGTTGCGCAACCCGCCCTAACTGTTGCGCAACCCACCCTAACTGTTGCGCAACCCCCGCCAACTGTTGCGCAACCCACCATAGCTGTTGCGCAACCCACCATAGCTGTTGCGCAATCCATGGCAACTGTTACGCAACCCACTCTAACTGTTGCGCAAGACCCGCCAACTGTTGCGCAACCCATGTCAACTGTTGCGCAGCCTCCGCCAACTGTTGCGCAACCCACCCTAACTGTTGCGCAACCCACCCTAACTGTTGCGCAACCCATGGCAACTGTTGCGCAACCCACCATAACTGTTGCGCAACCCACCCTAACTGTTGCGCAACCCACCCTAACTGTTGCGCAACCCACCCTAACTGTTGCGCAACCCATGGCAACTGTTGCGCAACCCACCATAACTGTTGCGCAACCCACCCTAACTGTTGCGCAACCCACCCTAACTGTTGCGCAACCCATGGCAACTGTTGCGCAACCCACCCTAACTGTTGCGCAACCCACCCTAACTGTTGCGCAACCCATGGCAACTGTTGCGCAACCCGCCATAACTGTTGCGCAATCCATGGCAACTGTTGCGCAACCCAATCCAGTTTTCGTGTTAGCTATACGAGTTGTAGTGTTGTAGTGTTAGTTATACTAGTTATACTAGTTATACTAGTTATACTAGTTATAATGTTATAGTGTTGTAGTGGTGGTTATACTAGTTATACTAGTTATAATGTTATAATGTTATACTAGTTATAATGTTATAGTGTTGTCGTGGTGGTTGTTGTGTTTGTGTTGCTACAGGGCGCCTGAACGTGAAGTCGGAGGAGCTGGAGTTGATGATGAAAGAGGCGAGTGGACAGATCAACTTCACCGTCTTCCTGCAGATGTTCGGAGAGAAACTCAAAGGTAGCTCACCACCACCCTCACCACCCTCACCAGCACCACCACCACCCTCACCAGCACTACCACTACCACCACCACCACCACCAGCACCACCACCACCACCACCAGCACCAGCACCACCCTCACCACCACTACCACTACCACCACCACCACCACTACCACCACCACCAGCACCACTACCATCACCACCACCACCACCAGCACCACTACCATCACCACCACCACCAGCACCACTACCACTACCACCACCACCACCACTACCATCACCACCACCACCAGCACTACCCTCACTACCACTACCACCACCACCACCACCAGCACCACCACTACCATCACCACCACTACCACCCTCATCACCACCACCACCAGCACTACCATCACCACCACCACCACCAGCACCACTACCATCACCACCACCACCAGCACCACCACTACCACTACTACCACCACCACCACTACCACACTCATTACTACCACCACCACTACCACTACCATCACCACCACCACCAGCACCACTACTACCACTACTACCAGCACCACGACCACTACCACCACTACCACCACTACTACCACCACCACCACCACTACCACCACCAGCACCACCACTACTACCACTACTACCACCACTACTACTACCACCACCACCACCACTACCACACTCACCACTACCATCACCACCACCACCAGCACCACTACCACCACCACCAGCACCACCACTACCACTACCACCACCACTACCAGCATCACCACCACTACCAGCACCACCACCAGCACCACTACCACTACCATCACCACTACCACCACTACCATCACCACCACTACCACCACTACCACCACTACCATCACCACCACCACCACTACCACCACCACCCTCACCACCACTACTACCACCACCACCACTACCACTACTACTACCACCACCACCACTACCATCACCACTACCACACTCACCACCACCACCACTACCATCACGCTCACCACCACCACCACTACCAGCACTACCACCCTCATCACCACCAGCACCACCAGCACACTCACCACCACCAGCACTACCACCACCACCACCAGCACTACCACCACCACCACCAGCACTACCACCACCCTCACCACCACCACCACCACCACCACCACCCTCACCACCACCTTCACCACCACCATCACCACCCTCACCACCACCACTACTACCATCACAACCACTACCACACTCACCACCACCACCCTCACCACGCTCACCACCACCACCCTCACCACCACAACCACCATCACCACCACCACCATCACCACTACTACTACCACCACCATCACTACCACTACCACCACCATCACGCTCACCATCACCATTACCACCACCACTACCACCACCACCATCACCACCCTCACCACCACCACCACACTCACCACCACCACACTCACCACCACCACCACCCTCACCACCACCACCACCAGCACCACCACCCTCACCACCACCACCACCACCCTCACCACCACCACTACCACCACGCTCACCACCCTCACCACCACCACCACACTCACCACCACCACCCTCACCACCACAACCACCATCACCACCACCACCATCACCACTACCACCAGCACTACCACCACCACCACTACCACTACCACCACCATCACGCTCACCATCACCATTACCACCACCACCACCACTACCACCACCACCATCACCACCCTCACCACCACCACCACACTCACCACCACCACACTCACCACCACCACCACCCTCACCACCACCACCACCAGCACCACCACCCTCACCACCACCACCCTCACCACCACCACTACCACCACGCTCACCACCCTCACCACCACCACCACACTCACCACCACCACCCTCACCACCACCACTACCACCACGCTCACCACCCTCACCACCACCACACTCACCACCACCACCACCCTCACCACCACCACCCTCACCACCACCACTACCACCACGCTCACCACCCTCACCACCACCACCACACTCACCACCACCACTACCACCACGCTCACCACCCTCACCACCACCACCACACTCACCACCACCACTACCACCACGCTCACCACCCTCACCACCACCACCACACTCACCACCACCACTACCACCACGCTCACCACCCTCACCACCACCACCACACTCACCACCACCACTACCACCACGCTCACCACCCTCACCACCACCACCACACTCACCACCACCACCACCACCCTCACCACCACCCCCTGATGTCCCCCCCCCGACCGTGACCCCCTTCTGCCACCACGTGACCCCCCACCACGTGACCCGCCCCCCCTTCTGTCCCCCCCCCCGTGACCTCCTCCCCCCGTGACCCCCGTGACCCCCTTCCCCCCGTGACCCCCCCGTGACCCCCCCGTGACCCCAGGCTGTGACCCCGAGGAGTCGATCCTGCAGGCCTTCAAAATCCTCGACCCGCAGGCCCTGGGCACCGTGAAGTCTTCATTGTGAGTGCCCCCCCCCTCCCCCCACTAATACCCCCCCACTAATACCCCCCCCACTAGTCACACCACCCACTAATACCCCCCCCCCACTAATACCCCCCCCACTAGTCACACCACCCACTAATACCCCCCCCCCACTAATACCCCCCCCACTAGTCACACCACCCACTAATACCCCCCCCCCACTAATACCCCCCCCACTAGTCACACCACCCACTAATACCCCCCCCCCACTAATACCCCCTCCCCACTAATACCCCCCCCCACTAATACCCCCCCCACTAATACCCCCCCCACTAGTTACACCACCCACTAATACCCCCCCCCCACTAATACCCCCTCCCCACTAATACCCCCCCACTAATACCCCCCCACTAGTTACACCACCCACTAATACCCCCCCCCCCACTAATACCCCCCCCCCACTAATACCCCCCCCACTAGTTACACCACCCACTAATACCCCCCCCACTAATACCCCCTCCCCACTAATACCCCCTCCCCACTAATACCCCCCCACTAGTTACACCACCCACTAATACCCCCCCCACTAATACCCCCTCCCCACTAATACCCCCCCCACTAATACCCCCCCCACTAGTTACACCACCCACTAATACCCCCCCCCCCACTAATACCCCCCCACTAATACCCCCCCACTAATACCCCCCCCACTAGTTACACCACCCACTAATACCCCCCCCCCACTAATACCCCCCCACTAATACCCCCCCACTAATACCCCCCCCACTAGTTACACCACCCACTAATACCCCCCCCCCACTAATACCCCCCCACTAATACCCCCCCACTAATACCCCCCCCACTAGTTACACCACCCACTAATACCCCCCCCCCCCACTAATACCCCCCCCCCACTAATACCCCCCCACTAATACCCCCCCACTAATACCCCCCCCACTAGTTACACCACCCACTAATACCCCCCCCCCCACTAATACCCCCCCCCCACTAGTACGACTACCACCACTTCCGCAACCACCACCACCACCACTACCACAACCACGACCACTACCACCACTACCACAACCACCACCACTACCACAACCACCACCACCACTACCACAACCACCACCACCACTACCACAACCACCACTACCACAACCACCACTACCACTACCACCACCACTACCACAACCACCACCACCACTACCACAACCACCACTACCACAACCACCACTACCACCACCACTACCACAACCACCACCACCACCACCACTACCACTACCACCACCACTACCACAACTACCACTACCACAACCACCACCACTACCACAACCACCACTACCACAACCACCACCACTACCACAACCACTACTACCACCACTGCCACAACCACAACCACACCCCCAGACCTCTCACGGGTCCTGGGAACCCTCCCTCCCCTAGGTCAACTCAACCTCAAAAACTGAATTCTACCTTGTGCCGCATTTGCATGAAATACCAATCAGAACTTGGGGGAGGGGGGGGGGTGGGTGGCGGGGAGACAAAGGCGGCCGGGAAAGGGATGGAGGGGGGGGGCATGGTGGTTGGTTGCTGATCACTGACCCACCAACCCCCACTCAGTGTGTGACAGCCACTTGCCCCTACAGCCCTGCTAGAGGGCTACCTGGGGGAGCTTTGTCTGTGTGTGACAGCCACTTGCCCCTACAGCCCTGCTAGAGGCTACCTGGGGGAGCTTTTTCTGTGTGTGACAGCCACTTGCCCCTACAGCCCTGCTAGAGGGCTACCTGGGGGAGCTTTGTCTGTGTGTGACAGCCACTTGCCCCTACAGCCCTGCTAGAGGGCTACCTGGGGGAGCTTTGTCTGTGTGTGACAGCCACTTGCCCCTACAGCCCTGCTAGAGGGCTACCTGGGGGAGCTTTGTCTGTGTGTGACAGCCACTTGCCCCTACAGCCCTGCTAGAGGGCTACCTGGGGGAGCTTTGTCTGTGTGTGGCAGCCACTTGCCCCTACAGCCCTGCTAGAGGGCTACCTGGGGGAGCTTTGTCTGTGTGTGGCAGCCACTTGCCCCTACAGCCCTGCTAGAGGCTACCTGGGGGAACTTTGTCTGTGTGTGACAGCCACTTGCCCCTATAGCCCTGCTAGAGGGCTACCTGGGGGAGCTTTGTCTGTGTGTGACAGCCACTTGCCCCTACACCCCTGCTAGAGGGCTACCTGGGGGAGCTTTGTCTGTGTGTGACAGCCACTTGCCCCTACAGACGCTGTGAGTGTGAGGCTACCTGGGGGAGCTTTGCCTGTGCCTTTGTCTCCGTGCGATTGTTCCCGTTACAGCCTGCAAGAGTTGCTGACGACACAGGCAGACAGGTTCACAGAAGACGAGGTGAGAGTCTATTGGTAGTGTTGAGTCTATGGGCAGTGTTGAGTCTATGGGTAGTGTTGAGTCTATGGGTAGTGTTGAGTCTATGGGTGGCAGTGTTGAGTCTATGGGCAGTGTTGAGTCTATGGGTGGCAGTGTTGAGTCTATGGGTAGTGTTGAGTCTATGGGCAGTGTTGAGTCTGTGGGTAGTGTTGAGTCTGTGGGTAGTGTTGAGTCTATGGGCAGTATTGAGTCTGAGGGTAGTGTTGAGTCTATGGGTAGTGTTGAGTCTGTGGGTAGTGTTGAGTCTGTGGGTAGTGTTGAGTCTGTGGGTAGTGTTGAGTCTGTGGGTAGTGTTGAGTCTGTGGGTAGTGTTGAGTCTATGGGTAGTGTTGAGTCTATGGGTAGTGTTGATTCTGTGGGTAGTGTTGAGTCTATGGGTAGTGTTGAGTCTATGGGTAGTGTTGAGTCTATGGGTAGTGTTGAGTCTATGGGTAGTGTTGATTCTGTGGGTAGTGTTGAGTCTATGGGTAGTGTTGAGTCTATGGGTAGTGTTGAGTCTATGGGTAGTGTTGAGTCTATGGGTAGTGTTGAGTCTATGGGTAGTGTTGAGTCTATGGGTGGCAGTGTTGAGTCTATGGGTAGTGTTGAGTCTATGGGTAGTGTTGAGTCTATGGGTAGTGTTGAGTCTATGGGTGGCAGTGTTGAGTCTATGGGTAGTGTTGAGTCTATGGGTAGTGTTGAGTCTATGGGTAGTGTTGAGTCTATGGGTGGCAGTGTTGAGTCTATGGGTAGTGTTGAGTCTATGGGTAGTGTTGAGTCTATGGGCAGTGTTGAGTCTATGGGCAGTGTTGAGTCTGAGGGTGGCAGTGTTGAGTCTATGGGCAGTGTTGAGTCTGTGGGCAGTGTTGAGTCTATGGGCAGTGTTGAGTCTGAGGGTGGCAGTGTTGAGTCTATGGGCAGTGTTGAGTCTGTGGGCAGTGTTGAGTCTATGGGCAGTGTTGAGTCTATGGGTGGCAGTGTTGAGTCTATGGGCAGTGTTGAGTCTATGGGCAGTGTTGAGTCTATGGGCAGTGTTGAGTCTGAGGGTGGCAGTGTTGAGTCTATGGGCAGTGTTGAGTCTGTGGGCAGTGTTGAGTCTATGGGCAGTGTTGAGTCTGAGGGTGGCAGTGTTGAGTCTATGGGCAGTGTTGAGTCTGTGGGCAGTGTTGAGTCTATGGGCAGTGTTGAGTCTGAGGGTGGCAGTGTTGAGTCTATGGGCAGTGTTGAGTCTATGGGTGGCAGTGTTGAGTCTATGGGCAGTGTTGAGTCTATGGGTGGCAGTGTTGAGTCTATGGGTAGTGTTGAGTCTGAGGGTAGTGTTGAGTCTATGGGTAGTGTTGAGTCTATGGGTAGTGTTGAGTCTATGGGTAGTGTTGAGTCTGTGGATGGCAGTGTTGAGTCTATGGGCAGTGTTGAGTCTATGGGTGGCAGTGTTGAGTCTATGGGTAGTGTTGAGTCTGAGGGTAGTGTTGAGTCTATGGGTAGTGTTGAGTCTATGGGTAGTGTTGAGTCTATGGGTAGTGTTGAGTCTGTGGATGGCAGTGTTGAGTCTATGGGCAGTGTTGAGTCTATGGGTGGCAGTGTTGAGTCTATGGGTAGTGTTGAGTCTATGGGTAGTGTTGAGTCTATGGGTGGCAGTGTTGAGTCTATGGGCAGTGTTGAGTCTATGGGTGGCAGTGTTGAGTCTATGGGTAGTGTTGAGTCTGAGGGTAGTGTTGAGTCTATGGGTAGTGTTGAGTCTATGGGTAGTGTTGAGTCTATGGGTAGTGTTGAGTCTATGGGTAGTGTTGAGTCTATGGGCAGTGTTGAGTCTGAGGGTGGCAGTGTTGAGTCTGTGGGTAGTGTTGAGTCTGTGGGTAGTGTTGAGTCTGTGGGTAGTGTTGAGTCTGTGGGTAGTGTTGAGTCTATGGGTAGTGTTGAGTCTGTGGGTAGTGTTGAGTCTATGGGTAGTGTTGAGTCTATGGGTAGTGTTGAGTCTATGGGTAGTGTTGAGTCTATGGGTAGTGTTGAGTCTATGGGCAGTGTTGAGTCTATGGGTAGTGTTGAGTCTATGGGTAGTGTTGAGTCTGTGGGTGGCAGTGTTGAGTCTATGGGTAGTGTTGAGTCTATGGGTAGTGTTGAGTCTATGGGCAGTGTTGAGTCTGTGGGTGGCAGTGTTGAGTCTATGGGTAGTGTTGAGTCTATGGGTAGTGTTGAGTCTATGGGTAGTGTTGAGTCTATGGGTGGCAGTGTTGAGTCTATGGGTAGTGTTGAGTCTATGGGTAGTGTTGAGTCTATGGGCAGTGTTGAGTCTGTGGGTGGCAGTGTTGAGTCTATGGGCAGTGTTGAGTCTATGGGTAGTGTTGAGTCTATGGGCAGTGTTGAGTCTGTGGGTAGTGTTGAGTCTATGGGCAGTGTTGAGTCTATGGGTAGTGTTGAGTCTATGGGCAGTGTTGAGTCTATGGGTAGTGTTGAGTCTGTGGGTAGTGTTGAGTCTGTGGGTAGTGTTGAGTCTATGGGTAGTGTTGAGTCTGTGGGCAGTGTTGAGTCTGTGGGTAGTGTTGAGTCTATGGGCAGTGTTGAGTCTATGGGTAGTGTTGAGTCTATGGGCAGTGTTGAGTCTGTGGGTAGTGTTGAGTCTATGGGTAGTGTTGAGTCTATGGGTAGTGTTGAGTCTATGGGCAGTGTTGAGTCTATGGGTAGTGTTGAGTCTATGGGTAGTGTTGAGTCTATGGGCAGTGTTGAGTCTATGGGCAGTGTTGAGTCTATGGGTAGTGTTGAGTCTATGGGTAGTGTTGAGTCTGTGGGTAGTGTTGAGTCTATGGGTAGTGTTGAGTCTATGGGCAGTGTTGAGTCTATGGGCAGTGTTGAGTCTATGGGTAGTGTTGAGTCTATGGGTAGTGTTGAGTCTATGGGCAGTGTTGAGTCTATGGGTAGTGTTGAGTCTGTGGGTAGTGTTGAGTCTATGGGCAGTGTTGAGTCTATGGGTAGTGTTGAGTCTATGGGTAGTGTTGAGTCTGTGGGTGGCAGTGTTGAGTCTATGGGTAGTGTTGAGTCTGTGGGTGGCAGTGTTGAGTCTATGGGTAGTGTTGAGTCTATGGGTAGTGTTGAGTCTATGGGCAGTGTTGAGTCTGTGGGTAGTGTTGAGTCTATGGGCAGTGTTGAGTCTATGGGCAGTGTTGAGTCTATGGGCAGTGTTGAGTCTGTGGGTAGTGTTGAGTCTATGGGTAGTGTTGAGTCTATGGGCAGTGTTGAGTCTATGGGCAGTGTTGAGTCTGTGGGTAGTGTTGAGTCTATGGGCAGTGTTGAGTCTATGGGTAGTGTTGAGTCTATGGGTAGTGTTGAGTCTATGGGTAGTGTTGAGTCTATGGGCAGTGTTGAGTCTGTGGGTAGTGTTGAGTCTATGGGCAGTGTTGAGTCTGTGGGTAGTGTTGAGTCTATGGGTAGTGTTGAGTCTGAGGGTAGTGTTGAGTCTATGGGCAGTATTGAGTCTGAGGGTAGTGTTGAGTCTATGGGTAGTGTTGAGTCTATGGGTAGTGTTGAGTCTATGGGCAGTATTGAGTCTGAGGGTAGTGTTGAGTCTATGGGTAGTGTTGAGTCTGAGGGTAGTGTTGAGTCTATGGGCAGTGTTGAGTCTGAGGGTAGTGTTGAGTCTATGGGTAGTGTTGAGTCTATGGGTAGTGTTGAGTCTATGGGCAGTATTGAGTCTGAGGGTAGTGTTGAGTCTATGGGTAGTGTTGAGTCTATGGGTAGTGTTGAGTCTATGGGCAGTGTTGAGTCTATGGGTAGTGTTGAGTCTATGGGCAGTATTGAGTCTGAGGGTAGTGTTGAGTCTATGGGCAGTGTTGAGTCTGAGGGTAGTGTTGAGTCTATGGGTAGTGTTGAGTCTATGGGTAGTGTTGATTCTGTGGGTAGTGTTGAGTCTATGGGTAGTGTTGAGTCTATGGGTAGTGTTGATTCTGTGGGTAGTGTTGAGTCTATGGGTAGTGTTGAGTCTATGGGCATTGTTGAGTCTATGGGTGGCAGTGTTGAGTCTATGGGTAGTGTTGAGTCTATGGGTGGCAGTGTTGAGTCTATGGGTAGTGTTGAGTCTATGGGTGGCAGTGTTGAGTCTATGGGCAGTGTTGAGTCTATGGGTAGTGTTGAGTCTATGGGTGGCAGTGTTGAGTCTATGGGCAGTGTTGAGTCTATGGGTAGTGTTGAGTCTGTGGGCAGTGTTGAGTCTGTGGGTAGTGTTGAGTCTATGGGCAGTGTTGAGTCTATGGGCAGTGTTGAGTCTATGGGTAGTGTTGAGTCTGTGGGCAGTGTTGAGTCTGAGGGCAGTGTTGAGTCTATGGGTGGCAGTGTTGAGTCTATGGGCAGTGTTGAGTCTATGGGCAGTGTTGAGTCTGTGGGTAGTGTTGAGTCTATGGGTGGCAGTGTTGAGTCTATGGGTGGCAGTGTTGAGTCTATGGGTGGCAGTGTTGAGTCTATGGGCAGTGTTGAGTCTGTGGGTAGTGTTGAGTCTATGGGCAGTGTTGAGTCTGTGGGTAGTGTTGAGTCTATGGGTAGTGTTGAGTCTATGGGCAGTGTTGAGTCTATGGGTAGTGTTGAGTCTGAGGGTAGTGTTGAGTCTATGGGTAGTGTTGAGTCTATGGGTAGTGTTGAGTCTATGGGTAGTGTTGAGTCTATGGGCAGTGTTGAGTCTATGGGCAGTGTTGAGTCTGTGGGTAGTGTTGAGTCTATGGGCAGTGTTGAGTCTATGGGCAGTGTTGAGTCTATGGGCAGTGTTGAGTCTATGGGCAGTGTTGAGTCTGTGGGTAGTGTTGAGTCTATGGGCAGTGTTGAGTCTATGGGCAGTGTTGAGTCTGTGGGTAGTGTTGAGTCTATGGGCAGTGTTGAGTCTATGGGCAGTGTTGAGTCTGTGGGCAGTGTTGAGTCTATGGGCAGTGTTGAGTCTGTGGGTAGTGTTGAGTCTGTGGGCAGTGTTGAGTCTATGGGCAGTGTTGAGTCTGTGGGCGGTGTTGAGTCTATGGGTAGTGTTGAGTCTATGGGTAGTGTTGAGTCTGTGGGTAGTGTTGAGTCTATGGGTAGTGTTGAGTCTATGGGTAGTGTTGAGTCTGTGGGTAGTGTTGAGTCTATGGGTAGTGTTGAGTCTGTGGGCAGTGTTGAGTCTGTGGGTAGTGTTGAGTCTATGGGTAGTGTTGAGTCTATGGGTAGTGTTGAGTCTGTGGGTAGTGTTGAGTCTATGGGTAGTGTTGAGTCTATGGGTAGTGTTGAGTCTATGGGTAGTGTTGAGTCTATGGGTAGTGTTGAGTCTATGGGTGGCAGTGTTGAGTCAATGGGTAGTGTTGAGTCTATGGGCAGTGTTGAGTCTGTGGGTGGCAGTGTTGAGTCTATGGGTAGTGTTGAGTCTATGGGCAGTGTTGAGTCTATGGGTGGCAGTGTTGAGTCAATGGGTAGTGTTGAGTCTATGGGCAGTGTTGAGTCTGTGGGTGGCAGTGTTGAATCTATGGGTAGTGTTGATTCTATGGGTGGCAGTGTTGAGTCTATGGGTAGTGTTGAGTCTATGGGCAGTGTTGAGTCTGTGGGTGGCAGTGTTGAGTATATGGGTAGTGTTGAGTCTATGGGCAGTGTTGAGTCTATGGGCAGTGCTGAGTCTATGGGCAGTGTTGAGTCTATGGGTAGTGTTGAGTCTATGGGTAGTGTTGAGTCTATGGGTAGTGTTGAGTCTATGGGTAGTGTTGAGTCTATGGGCAGTGTTGAGTCTGTGGGTAGTGTTGAGTCTATGGGCAGTGTTGAGTCTATGGGTAGGGTTGAGTCTATGGGTGGCAGTGTTGAATCTATGGGTAGTGTTGAGTCTATGGGTGGCAGTGTTGAGTCTATGGGTAGTGTTGAGTCTATGGGCAGTGTTGAGTGTGTGGGTGGCAGTGTTGAGTCTATGGGTAGTGTTGAGTCTATGGGCAGTGTTGAGTCTGTGGGCAGTGTTGAGTCTATGGGCAGTGTTGAGTCTATGGGTAGTGTTGAGTCTATGGGTAGTGTTGAGTCTATGGGTAGTGTTGAGTCTATGGGTAGTGTTGAGTCTATGGGTAGTGTTGAGCCTGTGGGTGGCAGTGTTGAGTCTGTGGGTAGTGTTGAGTCTATGGGTAGTGTTGAGTCTATGGGTAGTGTTGAGCCTGTGGGTGGCAGTGTTGAGTCTATGGGTAGTGTTGAGTCTATGGGCAGTGTTGAGTCTATGGGCAGTGTTGAGTCTATGGGTAGTGTTGAGTCTATGGGTAGTGTTGAGTCTATGGGTAGTGTTGAGTCTATGGGTAGTGTTGAGTCTATGGGCAGTGTTGAGTCTATGGGTAGTGTTGAGTCTATGGGCAGTGTTGAGTCTGTGGGTAGTGTTGAGTCTATGGGCAGTGTTGAGTCTATGGGTAGTGTTGAGTCTATGTGTAGTGTTGAGCCTGTGGGTGGCAGTGTTGAGTCTATGGGTAGTGTTGAGTCTATGGGTAGTGTTGAGTCTATGGGTAGTGTTGAGTCTATGGGTAGTGTTGAGCCTGTGGGTGGCAGTGTTGAGTCTATGGGTAGTGTTGAGTCTATGGGCAGTGTTGAGTCTATGGGCAGTGTTGAGTCTATGGGTAGTGTTGAGTCTATGGGTAGTGTTGAGTCTATGGGTAGTGTTGAGTCTATGGGTAGTGTTGAGTCTATGGGCAGTGTTGAGTCTATGGGTAGTGTTGAGTCTATGGGCAGTGTTGAGTCTGTGGGTAGTGTTGAGTCTATGGGCAGTGTTGAGTCTATGGGTAGTGTTGAGTCTATGGGTAGTGTTGAGTCTATGGGTAGTGTTGAGCCTGTGGGTGGCAGTGTTGAGTCTTTGGGTAGTGTTGAGTCTATGGGCAGTGTTGAGTCTATGGGCAGTGTTGAGTCTATGGGCAGTGTGGAGTCTATGGTGCAGTGTTGAGTCTATGGGCAGTGTTGAGTCTATGGGCAGTGTTGAGTCTATGGGCAGTGTTGAGTCTATGGGTAGGGTTGAGTCTATGGGTGGCAGTGTTGAATCTATGGGTAGTGTTGAGTCTATGGGCAGTGTTGAGTCTGTGGGTGGCAGTGTTGAGTCTATGGGTAGTGTTGAGTCTATGGGCAGTGTTGAGTCTGTGGGCAGTGTTGAGTCTATGGGCAGTGTTGAGTCTATGGGTAGTGTTGAGTCTATGGGTAGTGTTGAGTCTATGGGTAGTGTTGAGTCTATGGGTAGTGTTGAGTCTATGGGTAGTGTTGAGTCTATGGGTAGTGTTGAGTCTATGGGTAGTGTTGAGCCTGTGGGTGGCAGTGTTGAGTCTATGGGTAGTGTTGAGTCTATGGGCAGTGTTGAGTCTATGGGCAGTGTTGAGTCTATGGGTAGTGTTGAGTCTATGGGTAGTGTTGAGTCTATGGGTAGTGTTGAGTCTATGGGTGGCAGTGTTGAGTCAATGGGTAGTGTTGAGTCTATGGGCAGTGTTGAGTCTGTGGGTGGCAGTGTTGAGTCTATGGGTAGTGTTGAGTCTATGGGCAGTGTTGAGTCTATGGGTGGCAGTGTTGAGTCAATGGGTAGTGTTGAGTCTATGGGCAGTGTTGAGTCTGTGGGTGGCAGTGTTGAATCTATGGGTAGTGTTGATTCTATGGGTGGCAGTGTTGAGTCTATGGGTAGTGTTGAGTCTATGGGCAGTGTTGAGTCTGTGGGTGGCAGTGTTGAGTATATGGGTAGTGTTGAGTCTATGGGCAGTGTTGAGTCTATGGGCAGTGCTGAGTCTATGGGCAGTGTTGAGTCTATGGGTAGTGTTGAGTCTATGGGTAGTGTTGAGTCTATGGGTAGTGTTGAGTCTATGGGTAGTGTTGAGTCTATGGGCAGTGTTGAGTCTGTGGGTAGTGTTGAGTCTATGGGCAGTGTTGAGTCTATGGGTAGGGTTGAGTCTATGGGTGGCAGTGTTGAATCTATGGGTAGTGTTGAGTCTATGGGTGGCAGTGTTGAGTCTATGGGTAGTGTTGAGTCTATGGGCAGTGTTGAGTGTGTGGGTGGCAGTGTTGAGTCTATGGGTAGTGTTGAGTCTATGGGCAGTGTTGAGTCTGTGGGCAGTGTTGAGTCTATGGGCAGTGTTGAGTCTATGGGTAGTGTTGAGTCTATGGGTAGTGTTGAGTCTATGGGTAGTGTTGAGTCTATGGGTAGTGTTGAGTCTATGGGTAGTGTTGAGCCTGTGGGTGGCAGTGTTGAGTCTGTGGGTAGTGTTGAGTCTATGGGTAGTGTTGAGTCTATGGGTAGTGTTGAGCCTGTGGGTGGCAGTGTTGAGTCTATGGGTAGTGTTGAGTCTATGGGCAGTGTTGAGTCTATGGGCAGTGTTGAGTCTATGGGTAGTGTTGAGTCTATGGGTAGTGTTGAGTCTATGGGTAGTGTTGAGTCTATGGGTAGTGTTGAGTCTATGGGCAGTGTTGAGTCTATGGGTAGTGTTGAGTCTATGGGCAGTGTTGAGTCTGTGGGTAGTGTTGAGTCTATGGGCAGTGTTGAGTCTATGGGTAGTGTTGAGTCTATGTGTAGTGTTGAGCCTGTGGGTGGCAGTGTTGAGTCTATGGGTAGTGTTGAGTCTATGGGTAGTGTTGAGTCTATGGGTAGTGTTGAGTCTATGGGTAGTGTTGAGCCTGTGGGTGGCAGTGTTGAGTCTATGGGTAGTGTTGAGTCTATGGGCAGTGTTGAGTCTATGGGCAGTGTTGAGTCTATGGGTAGTGTTGAGTCTATGGGTAGTGTTGAGTCTATGGGTAGTGTTGAGTCTATGGGTAGTGTTGAGTCTATGGGCAGTGTTGAGTCTATGGGTAGTGTTGAGTCTATGGGCAGTGTTGAGTCTGTGGGTAGTGTTGAGTCTATGGGCAGTGTTGAGTCTATGGGTAGTGTTGAGTCTATGGGTAGTGTTGAGTCTATGGGTAGTGTTGAGCCTGTGGGTGGCAGTGTTGAGTCTTTGGGTAGTGTTGAGTCTATGGGCAGTGTTGAGTCTATGGGCAGTGTTGAGTCTATGGGCAGTGTGGAGTCTATGGTGCAGTGTTGAGTCTATGGGCAGTGTTGAGTCTATGGGCAGTGTTGAGTCTATGGGCAGTGTTGAGTCTATGGGTAGGGTTGAGTCTATGGGTGGCAGTGTTGAATCTATGGGTAGTGTTGAGTCTATGGGCAGTGTTGAGTCTGTGGGTGGCAGTGTTGAGTCTATGGGTAGTGTTGAGTCTATGGGCAGTGTTGAGTCTGTGGGCAGTGTTGAGTCTATGGGCAGTGTTGAGTCTATGGGTAGTGTTGAGTCTATGGGTAGTGTTGAGTCTATGGGTAGTGTTGAGTCTATGGGTAGTGTTGAGTCTATGGGTAGTGTTGAGTCTATGGGTAGTGTTGAGTCTATGGGTAGTGTTGAGCCTGTGGGTGGCAGTGTTGAGTCTGTGGGTAGTGTTGAGTCTATGGGTAGTGTTGAGTCTATGGGTAGTGTTGAGCCTGTGGATGGCAGTGTTGAGTCTATGGGTAGTGTTGAGTCTATGGGCAGTGTTGAGTCTATGGGCAGTGTTGAGTCTATGGGTAGTGTTGAGTCTATGGGTAGTGTTGAGTCTATGGGTAGTGTTGAGTCTATGGGTAGTGTTGAGTCTATGGGCAGTGTTGAGTCTATGGGTAGTGTTGAGTCTATGGGCAGTGTTGAGTCTGTGGGTAGTGTTGAGTCTATGGGCAGTGTTGAGTCTATGGGTAGTGTTGAGTCTATGGGTAGTGTTCAGCCTGTGGGTGGCAGTGTTGAGTCTATGGGTAGTGTTGAGTCTATGGGTAGTGTTGAGTCTATGGGTAGTGTTGAGTCTATGGGTAGTGTTGAGCCTGTGGGTGGCAGTGTTGAGTCTATGGGTAGTGTTGAGTCTATGGGCAGTGTTGAGTCTATGGGCAGTGTTGAGTCTATGGGTAGTGTTGAGTCTATGGGTAGTGTTGAGTCTATGGGTAGTGTTGAGTCTATGGGTAGTGTTGAGTCTATGGGTAGTGTTGAGTCTATGGGCAGTGTTGAGTCTATGGGTAGTGTTGAGTCTATGGGTAGTGTTGAGTCTATGGGTAGTGTTGAGTCTATGGGCAGTGTTGAGTCTATGGGTAGTGTTGAGTCTATGGGCAGTGTTGAGTCTGTGGGTAGTGTTGAGTCTATGGGCAGTGTTGAGTCTATGGGTAGTGTTGAGTCTATGGGTAGTGTTGAGTCTATGGGTAGTGTTGAGCCTGTGGGTGGCAGTGTTGAGTCTGTGGGTAGTGTTGAGTCTATGGGCATTGTTGAGTCTATGGTGCAGTGTTGAGTCTATGGGTGGCAGTGTTGAGTCTATGGGCAGTGTTGAGTCTATGGGCAGTGTTGAGTCTATGGGCAGTGTTGAGCCTGTGGGTGGCAGTGTTGAGTCTATGGGTAGTGTTGAGTCTATGGGCAGTGTTGAGCCTGTGGGTGGCAGTGTTGAGTCTATGGGCAGTGTTGAGTCTATGGGCAGTGTGGAGTCTATGGTGCAGTGTTGAGTCTATGGTGCAGTGTTGAGTCTATGGTGCAGTGTTGAGTCTGTGGGCAGTGTTGAGTCTATGGGCAGTGTTGAGTCTAAGGGTAGTGTTGAGTCTATGGGTAGTGTTGGGTCTATGGGTGGCAGTGTTGAGTCTATGATGCAGAGCTGAGTCTGTGGGTGGCAGTGTTAGTCTATGGGCAGTGTTGAGTCTATGGGCAGTGTTGAGCCTGTGGGTGGCAGTGTTGAGTCTGTGGGTAGTGTTGAGCCTGTGGGTGGCAGTGTTGAGTCTGTGGGTAGTGTTGAGTCTGTGAGTAGTGTTGAGTCTATGGGTAGTGTTGAGTCTATGGGTAGTCTGGAGTCTATGGGTAGTGTTGAGTCTATGGGCAGTGTTGAGTCTATGGGTAGTGTTGAGTCTATGGGTAGTGTTGAGTCTATGAGTAGTGTTGAGTCTATGGGTAGTGTGGAGTCTATGGGTAATGTTGAGTCTATGGGTAGTGTTGAGTCTATGGGCAGTGTTGAGTCTATGGGTAGTGTGGAGTCTATGGGTAGTGTTGAGTCTATGGGCAGTGTTGAGTCTATGGGTAGTGTTGAGTCTATGAGTAGTGTTGAGTCTATGGGTAGTGTGGAGTCTATGGGTAGTGTGGAGTCTATGGATAGTGTTGAGTCTATGAGTAGTGTTGAGTCTATGGGCAGTGTTGAGTCTATGGGCAGTGTTGAGTCTATGGGTAGTGTTGAGTCTATGGGTAGTGTTGAGTCTATGGGTAGTGTTGAGTCTGTGGGTGGCAGTGTTGAGTATATGGGATTGTGTTGAGTCTATGGATAGTGTTGAGTGTATGGGTGGTGTTGAGTATATGGGCAGTGTTAAGTCTATGGGTGGCAGTGTTGAGTCTATGGGCAGTGTTGGGTCTATGGGCAGTGTTGAGTCTGAGGGTAGTGTTGAGTCTGTGGGCAGTGTTGAGTCTATGGGTGGCAGTGTTGAGTCTATGGTGCAGTGTTGAGTCTGTGGGCAGTGTTGAGTCTATGGTGCAGTGTTGAGTCTATGGGTAGCAGTGTTGAGTCTATGGGTGGCAGTGTTGAGTCTATGGTGCAGTGTTGAGTCTATGGGCAGTGTTGAGTCTATGATGCAGTGTTGAGTCTATGGGTAGCAATGTTGAGTCTATGGGTAGCAATGTTGAGTCTATGGTGCAGTGTTGAGTCGATGGTGCAGTGCTGAGTCTATGGTGCAGTGCTGAGTCTATGGTGCAGTGCTGAGTCTACGGTGCAGTGCTGAGTCGATGGGTAGCAGTGTTGAGTCTATGGTGCAGTGCTGAGTCTATGGTGCAGTGCTGAGTCTATGGTGCAGTGCTGAGTCTATGATGCAGTGCTGAGTCTATGGTGCAGTGCTGAGTCTATGGTGCAGTGTTGAGTCTATGGTGCAGTGCTGAGTCTATGGGTAGCAGTGTTGAGTCTATGGTGCAGTGTTGAGTCTATGGGTAGCAGTGTTGAGTCTATGGTGCAGTGTTGAGTCTATGGGTAGCAGTGTTGAGTCTATGGTGCAGTGTTGAGTCTATGGTGCAGTGCTGAGTCTATGGGTAGCAGTGTTGAGTCTATGGTGCAGTGCTGAGTCTATGGGTAGCAGTGTTGAGTCTATGGTGCAGTGTTGAGTCTATGGGTAGCAGTGTTGAGTCTATGGGTAGCAATGTTGAGTCTATGGTGCAGTGTTGAGTCTATGGTGCAGTGCTGAGTCTATGGTGCAGTGCTGAGTCTATGGTGCAGTGCTGAGTCTATGGTGCAGTGTTGAGTCTATGGTGCAGTGCTGAGTCTATGGGTAGCAGTGTTGAGTCTATGGTGCAGTGTAGAGTCTATGGGTAGCAGTGTTGAGTCTATGGGTAGCAGTGTTGAGTCTATGGTGCAGTGTTGAGTCTATGGTGCAGTGTTGAGTCTATGGGTAGCAGTGCTGAGTCTTTGGTGCAGTGCTGAGTCTATGGGGCAGTGTTGAGTCTATGGGTAGCAATGTTGAGTCTATGGTGCAGTGTTGAGTCTATGGTGAAGTGTTGAGTCTATGGGTAGCAGTGTTGAGTCTATGGTGCAGTGCTGAGTCTATGGTGCAGTGCTGAGTCTATGGTGCAGTGCTGAGTCTATGGTGCAGTGCTGAGTCTATGGTGCAGTGCTGAGTCTATGGTGCAGTGCTGAGTCTATGGGGCAGTGTTGAGTCTATGGGTAGCAATGTTGAGTCTATGGTGCAGTGTTGAGTCTATGGTGCAGTGCTGAGTCTATGGTGCAGTGCTGAGTCTATGGTGCAGTGCTGAGTCTATGGTGCAGTGTTGAGTCTATGGTGCAGTGTTGAGTCTGTGGGTGGCAGTGTTGAGTCTATGGTGCAGTGTTGAGTCTATGGTGCAGTGTTGAGTCTGTGGGTGGCAGTGTTGAGTCTATGGTGCAGTGTTGAGTCTATGGGTAGCAGTGTTGAGTCTGTGGGTGGCAGTGTTGAGTCTATGGTGCAGTGTTGAGTCTATGGGTAGCAGTGCTGAGTCTATGGTGCAGTGTTGAGTCTATGGTGCAGTGCTGAGTCTATGGTGCAGTGCTGAGTCTATGGTGCAGTGCTGAGTCTATGGTGCAGTGCTGAGTCTATGGTGCAGTGTTGAGTCTATGGTGCAGTGCTGAGTCTATGGTGCAGTGTTGAGTCTATGGTGCAGTGCTGAGTCTATGGTGCAGTGTTGAGTCTATGGTGCAGTGCTGAGTCTATGGTGCAGTGTTGAGTCTATGGTGCAGTGTTGAGTCTGTGGGTGGCAGTGTTGAGTCTATGGTGCAGTGTTGAGTCTATGGTGCAGTGTTGAGTCTGTGGGTGGCAGTGTTGAGTCTATGGTGCAGTGTTGAGTCTATGGGTAGCAGTGTTGAGTCTGTGGGTGGCAGTGTTGAGTCTATGCTGCAGTGTTGAGTCTATGGTGCAGTGTTGAGTCTATGGGTAGCAGTGCTGAGTCTATGGTGCAGTGTTGAGTCTATGGTGCAGTGCTGAGTCTATGGTGCAGTGCTGAGTCTATGGTGCAGTGCTGAGTCTATGGTGCAGTGCTGAGTCTATGGTGCAGTGTTGAGTCTATGGTGCAGTGCTGAGTCTATGGTGCAGTGTTGAGTCTATGGTGCAGTGCTGAGTCTATGGTGCAGTGTTGAGTCTATGGTGCAGTGCTGAGTCTATGGTGCAGTGTTGAGTCTATGGTGCAGTGTTGAGTCTGTGGGTGGCAGTGTTGAGTCTATGGTGCAGTGTTGAGTCTATGGTGCAGTGTTGAGTCTGTGGGTGGCAGTGTTGAGTCTATGGTGCAGTGTTGAGTCTATGGGTAGCAGTGTTGAGTCTGTGGGTGGCAGTGTTGAGTCTATGGTGCAGTGTTGAGTCTATGGTGCAGTGTTGAGTCTATGGTGCAGTGCTGAGTCTATGGTGCAGTGTTGAGTCTATGGTGCAGTGCTGAGTCTATGGTGCAGTGTTGAGTCTATGGTGCAGTGTTGAGTCTATGGTGCAGTGCTGAGTCTATGGTGCAGTGTTGAGTCTATGGTGCAGTGTTGAGTCTATGGTGCAGTGTTGAGTCTATGGTGCAGTGCTGAGTCTATGGTGCAGTGCTGAGTCTATGGTGCAGTGTTGAGTCTATGGTGCAGTGTTGAGTCTATGGTGCAGTGTTGAGTCTATGGTGCAGTGTTGAGTCTATGGTGCAGTGCTGAGTCTATGGTGCAGTGCTGAGTCTATGGTGCAGTGTTGAGTCTATGGTGCAGTGCTGAGTCTATGGTGCAGTGTTGAGTCTATGGTACAGTGCTGAGTCTATGGTGCAGTGCTGAGTCTATGGTGCAGTGTTGAGTCTATGGTGCAGTGCTGAGTCTATGGTGCAGTGTTGAGTCTATGGTGCAGTGCTGAGTCTATGGTGCAGTGCTGAGTCTATGGTGCAGTGCTGAGTCTATGGTGCAGTGCTGAGTCTATGGTGCAGTGTTGAGTCTATGGTGCAGTGTTGAGTCTATGGTGCAGTGTTGAGTCTATGGTGCAGTGCTGAGTCTATGGTGCAGTGTTGAGTCTATGGTGCAGTGCTGAGTCTATGGTGCAGTGTTGAGTCTATGGTGCAGTGCTGAGTCTATGGTGCAGTGTTGAGTCTATGGTGCAGTGTTGAGTCTATGGTGCAGTGCTGAGTCTATGGTGCAGTGCTGAGTCTATGGTGCAGTGTTGAGTCTATGGTGCAGTGCTGAGTCTATGGTGCAGTGTTGAGTCTATGGTGCAGTGCTGAGTCTATGGTGCAGTGCTGAGTCTATGGTGCAGTGCTGAGTCTATGGTGCAGTGCTGAGTCTATGGTGCAGTGTTGAGTCTATGGTGCAGTGTTGAGTCTATGGTGCAGTGTTGAGTCTATGGTGCAGTGCTGAGTCTATGGTGCAGTGTTGAGTCTATGGTGCAGTGCTGAGTCTATGGTGCAGTGTTGAGTCTATGGTGCAGTGCTGAGTCTATGGTGCAGTGTTGAGTCTATGGTGCAGTGTTGAGTCTATGGTGCAGTGCTGAGTCTATGGTGCAGTGCTGAGTCTATGGTGCAGTGCTGAGTCTATGGTGCAGTGTTGAGTGTATGGGCATCGCATTTACCGCGTACAATTAACGCCCAAAATCCGTTTCTATTTTCGAACCCGTTCATTCGCTCCCCAGGTGAAACAGATGTTCGCATCATTCCCTCCGGACGTGGCTGGCAATCTGGACTACAAGAACCTGGTCTACGTGATCACGCACGGCGAAGAGAAGGAGGATTAGGGACACGACACGGAGAGAGAGAGAGACACACGCAGAGAGAGAGAGACACACACACACAGTCTGATCGTGATGTGTCGTCAACGTTGCTGAAATGTTCAAGCGCATTGAATAATAAACCGTGACGTTTAAATCATCGCCTCCAGTCCCCGTGTACCGCTTGTGTCGCGTTATAAACATCAGCCGTGGCTCACAGAGCCAGACTAAGGCTCCCTCTCCCATAGGGTTCAGTGTTAATCACTGAGGCTCACAGAGCCAGACTAAGGCTCCCTCTCCCATAGGGTTCAGTGTTAATCACTGAGGCTCACAGAGCCAGACTAAGGCTCCCTCTCCCATAGGGTTCAGTGTTAATCACTGAGGCTCACAGAGCCAGACTAAGGCTCCTTCTCCCATAGGGTTCAGTGTTAATCACTGAGGCTCACAGAGCCAGACTAAGGCTCCCTCTCCCATAGGGTTCAGTGTTAATCACTGAGGCTCACAGAGCCAGACTAAGGCTCCCTCTCCCATAGGGTTCAGTGTTAATCACTGAGACTCACAGAGCCAGACTAAGGCTCCCATAGGGTTCAGTGTTAATCACTGAGACTCACAGAGCCAGACTAAGGCTCCCTCCCCCATAGGGTTCAGTGTTAATCACTGAGACTCACAGAGCCAGACTAAGGCTCCCATAGGGTTCAGTGTTAATCACTGAGACTCACAGAGCCAGACTAAGGCTCCCTCTCCCATAGGGTTCAGTGTTAATCACTGAGACTCACAGAGCCAGACTAAGGCTCCCACAGGGTTCAGTGTTAATCACTGAGGCTCACAGAGCCAGACTAAGGCTCCCACAGGGTTCAGTGTTAATCACTGAGACTCACAGAGCCAGACTAAGGCTCCCTTCCATAGGGTTCAGTGTTAGTCTCTGAGGCTCACAGAGCCAGACTAAGGCTCCCTCTCCCATAGGGTTCTGTGTTAATCACTGAGGCTCACAGAGCCAGACTAAGGCTCCCATAGGGTTCAGTGTTAAAATCTCTGAGGCTCACAGAGCCAGACTAAGGCTCACACTCCCATAGGGTTCAGTGTTAATCACTGAGGCTCACAGAGACAGACTAAGGCTCCCTTCCATAGGGTTCAGTGTTAATCACTGAGGCTCACAGAGCCAGACTAAGGCTCCCTCTCCCATAGGGTTCAGTGTTAATCACTGAGACTCATAGAGCCAGACTAAGGCTCCCATAGGGTTCTGTGTTAATCACTGAGACTCACAGAGCCAGACTAAGGCTCCCATAGGATTCAGTGTTAAAATCTCTGAGGCTCACAGAGCCAGACTAAGGCTCCCTCTCCCATAGGGTTCAGTGTTAATCACTGAGACTCACAGAGCCAGACTAAGGCTCCCTCTCCCATAGGGTTCAGTGTTAATCACTGAGGCTCACAGAGCCAGACTAAGGCTCCCTCTCCCATAGGGTTCTGTGTTAATCACTGAGGCTCACAGAGCCAGACTAAGGCTCCCTCTCCCATAGGGTTCAGTGTTAATCACTGAGGCTCACAGAGCCAGACTAAGGCTCCCTCTCCCATAGGGTTCAGTGTTAATCACTGAGGCTCACAGAGCCAGACTAAGGCTCCCTCTCCCATAGGGTTCTGTGTTAATCACTGAGGCTCACAGAGCCAGACTAAGGCTCCCATAGGGTTCAGTGTTAAAATCTCTGAGGCTCACAGAGCCAGACTAAGGCTCACACTCCCATAGGGTTCAGTGTTAATCACTGAGGCTCACAGAGACAGACTAAGGCTCCCTTCCATAGGGTTCAGTGTTAATCACTGAGGCTCACAGAGCCAGACTAAGGCTCCCTCTCCCATAGGGTTCAGTGTTAATCACTGAGGCTCACAGAGCCAGACTAAGGCTCCCTCTCCCATAGGGTTCAGTGTTAATCACTGAGACTCATAGAGCCAGACTAAGGCTCCCATAGGGTTCAGTGTTAAAATCTCTGAGGCTCACAGAGCCAGACTAAGGCTCCCTCTCCCATAGGGTTCAGTGTTAATCACTGAGACTCACAGAGCCAGACTAAGGCTCCCATAGGGTTCAGTGTTAACATCTCTGAGGCTCACAGAGCCAGACTAAGGCTCCCATAGGGTTCAGTGTTAATTACTGAGGCTCACAGAGCCAGACTAAGGCTCCCATAGGGTTCAGTGTTAACATCTCTGAGGCTCACAGAGCCAGACTAAGGCTCCCTCTCCCATAGGGTTCAGTGTTAATCACTGAGACTCACAGAGCCAGACTAAGGCTCCCATCGGGTTCAGTGTTAACATCTCTGAGGCTCACAGAGCCAGACTAAGGCTCCCTCTCCCATAGGGTTCAGTGTTAATCACTGAGACTCACTGAGCCAGACTAAGGCTCCCATAGGGTTCAGTGTTAATTACTGAGGCTCACTGAGCCAGACTAAGGCTCCCTCCCCCATAGGGTTCAGTGTTAATCACTGAGGCTCACAGAGCCAGACTAAGGCTCCCATAGGGTTCAGTGTTAATCACTGAGGCTCACAGAGCCAGACTAAGGCTCCCATAGGGTTCAGTGTTAATTACTGAGGCTCACAGAGCCAGACTAAGGCTCCCATAGGGTTCAGTGTTAATTACTGAGACTCACAGAGCCAGACTAAGGCTCCCACAGGGTTCAGTGTTAATCACTGAGACTCACAGAGCCAGACTAAGGCTCCCTTCCATAGGGTTCAGTGTTAGTCTCTGAGGCTCACAGAGCCAGACTAAGGCTCCCTCTCCCATATGGTTCAGTGTTAATCACTGAGACTCACAGAGCCAGACGAAGGCTCCCATAGGGTTCAGTGTTAATCACTGAGGCTCACAGAGCCAGACTAAGGCTCCCATAGGGTTCAGTGTTAATCACTGAGGCTCACAGAGCCAGACTAAGGCTCCCATAGGGTTCAGTGTTAATCACTGAGGCTCACAGAGCCAGACTAAGGCTCCCATAGGGTTCAGTGTTAATCACTGAGGCTCACTGAGCCAGACGAAGGCTCCCATAGGGTTCAGTGTTAATCACTGAGGCTCACTGAGCCAGACTAAGGCTCCCATAGGGTTCAGTGTTAATCACTGAGGCTCACTGAGCCAGACGAAGGCTCCCATAGGGTTCAGTGTTAATCACTGAGGCTCACAGAGCCAGACTAAGGCTTCTATAGGGTTCAGTGTTAATCACTGAGGCTCACAGAGCCAGACTAAGGCTCCCATAGGGTTCAGTGTTAATCACTGAGGCTCACAGAGCCAGACTAAGGCTCCCATAGGGTTCAGTGTTAATCACTGAGGCTCACAGAGCCAGACTAAGGCTCCCATAGGGTTCAGTGTTAATCACTGAGGCTCACTGAGCCAGACTAAGGCTCCCATAGGGTTCAGTGTTAATCACTGAGGCTCACTGAGCCAGACGAAGGCTCCCATAGGGTTCAGTGTTAATCACTGAGGCTCACAGAGCCAGACTAAGGCTCCCATAGGGTTCAGTGTTAATCACTGAGGCTCACTGAGCCAGACTAAAGCTCCCACAGGGTTCAGTGTTAATCACTGAGGCTCACAGAGCCAGACTAAGGCTCCCATAAGGTTCAGTGTTAATCACTGAGGCTCACTGAGCCAGACTAAGGCTCCCTCCCCCATAGGTGTCATTGTTATCCAGCAGTCTATTGACCCTGGCTGATTGCAATCAAAAAGGATTCACCAAACAGACAAAGACAAAGATCCCCCGTGTAGCCTGTAATAGACTGTAGGGGCAAGTGCTGTGAGCGAGTAGCGCCTATGAAGGCCGGCACGGCACACGAGGGGGGGTGGGTGGCCAGCACCACGCCCGGCCGCCTTTGTCTCCCCAGTGCTAGCGATGTTCACTACACCGCACAGCTACACCAGGTACTCATTTGAGGCTGAGTCGACCTAGGGGAGGCCCAGGACCGGTTCAGAGAATCGTCACCGGCGGTGTTGGCCGTGAGCGGGAATCGAACTCGGGTCGCCGGGTTCGTAGCGTAGCGTAGCGCTAACCACTACACCCACCACTCCCCACTCACACACAGACAGACACACACACACACAGACACACACACGCAGACACACACATACACACACACACACAGACACACACACACAGACACACACACACACAGACACACATACACACACACATACACACAGACACACACACAGACACAGACACACACAGACACACACACAGACACACACACACATACACACAGACACACATACACACACACAGACACACAGACACAGACACACACACAGACACACACACACACAGACACACACACACATACACACACACAGACACACACACACAGACACACACACAGACACACACACACATACACACACACAGACACACACACACAGACACACACACAGACACACACACACACAGACACACACACACATACACACACACAGACACACACACACAGACACACACACAGACACACACACACATACACACACACAGACACACACACACAGACACACACACAGACACACACACACACACACATACACACACACAGACACACAGCACACAGACACACACACAGACACACACACAGACACACACACACAGACACACAGACGTGGTAAATTGTGTCAATGTCCGTTTTTATTGTCCACTGTCCATCAGAGTTCGATTCCGCTTTCAAACCCATTCCACCCCCCACATTGAACAGAGAAAAACAAACAATCGGTGACGTCACAAAGGAGGCCGTCACCGCCCGACAATGACGTCACCGCCAGTGCGCCAGTGACATCCGCGTCTTAGGCGGTGACGTCACGCGCGTCAAGCCACGCCCCGCCGTCACCGATACCGTTTGCGCGTCATCGGTTTCCTTGCGCGATGACGTCATTCGCTCTCAAGAATCGCTAAACGTTGCGGGACCTACGCGGTGACGTCACCACGTAATGGTTTTGAGAACGTGCGCGATGACGTCACGGCACCCTCTCCCGTTGGTTACCTGCGCGATGACGTCACCACGCAACGTTTTGAGACCGTGCGCGATGACATCACGGCTCACTCTCCTGTTGGATATCTACGGGATGACGTCACCACGTAACGTTATAGATGACGCGATGACGTCACCGCACCCTCCTCCAAACCGTTGGACACCTACGCAATGCCGCGCAAACGTTACAGACACTGACGCTATGACGTCACCGCACGCCCCTCACGAGGAGTCGGGAACGCCTATACGCGATGACGTCACCGCAAAAAATTTCGACAACTGCGCTGTGACGTCACCGCACGTCGATAGCGTCACGCGGAACGGAAAGTGGGGGGGGGGGCGGCGGATCGCGCATGACGTCATCGGGCGGGCAGTGACGTCGATCGCCGGCGGAGTGCGTGATGACGTCATCACTCCTGATCCTTCTCCTCTCCGTGCGTGATGACGTAGCACAGGTTCTTGTAGTCGAGGTTTCCCGCCACGTCCGGAGGGAACGCGGTGAACATTTGAGTGCACTGCGTGAGGGACCCCGACAAAAATAAGAAAAACGTAAGAAATTAAACTTTTAAAATGATTAACAATTACGATGCTTTACTTCGACGAAACGTTACGCGATCGTTTAGTTTCATTATATTTTTTTATTTTATTTTATTTATTGGGTATTTTTCTCGAGTTAACGGGCCGTCCATAAATGACGTCACGCGATTTTTGACGATTTTTGACCCCCCCCCCATCGTCACATGACGTCACAAAAAGTCAGACCCCCCCCCTTAAATATGACGTCATAAAGCTCTGTCCCCCCCCCCCCCAAAATAAAACATGCTTCAAATCACTTTAAACTATTGTTGTCATTGTAGTGCGTATTTAATGTGGCGCTGCACTCTGATGTTGTTTATCTTTTTGGTTCTTTCGGTAAAGTCACGTAGAATGGAAATAATAAAATAATAAAAATACAAATAATAAAATAATAAAATAAAATATAATAATACAAATAAAACATAATAAAATAATATAATAAAATATAATAATACAAATAAAACATAATAAAATAATATAATAAAATATAATAATACAAATAAAACATAATAAAATAATATAATAAAATATAATAATACAAATAAAACATAATAAAATAATATAATAAAATATAATAATAAAAATAAAACATAATAAAATTATATAATAAAATAAAAAAATAATTTATTTTATTTTATTATTTCCCTTCTACGTGACGACTTTACCGAAAGAACCAAGAAGATGAATCCCTGCTGCAGTCACGAAAGAAGCTTTAAATCGAAAGTCGTGAGAATTATTTTATTATGTTTTATTTTTATTATTTTATTATGTTTTATTTTTATTATTTTATCATGTTTTATTTTTATTATTTTATTATGTTTTATTTTTATTATTTTATCATGTTTTATTTTTATTATTTTATTATGTTTTATTTTTATTATTTTATTATGTTTTATTTTTATTATTTTATTATGTTTTATTTTTATTATTTTATCATGTTTTATTTTTATTATTTTATTATGTTTTATTTTTATTATTTTATCATGTTTTATTTTTATTATTTTATTATGTTTTATTTTTATTATTTTATTATGTTTTATTTTCATTATTTTATTATGTTTTATTTTTATTATTTTATCATGTTTTATTTTTATTATTTTATTATGTTTTATTTTTATTATTTTATTATGTTTTATTTTTATTATTTTATCATGTTTTATTTTTATTATTTTATTATGTTTTATTTTTATTATTTTATTATGTTTTATTTTTATTATTTTATTATGTTTTATTTTTATTATTTTATTATGTTTTATTTTTATTATTTTATCATGTTTTATTTTTATTATTTTATCATGTGTTATTTTTATTATTTTATCATGTTTCATTTTTATTATTTCATTACTTCCCTTCTACGTGACTTTACCGAAAGAACCAAGAAGACGAATCCCTGCTGCAGTCACGAAAGAAGCTTTAAATAGAAGGAGAAAACATTTATTGAAACGTCTATTTAATTAAGTAAAACGTGTTGTCTTTACTTATTTAAAGTTGCGCATTTTGATGTGACGTCACATTTCTCAAAGCCCCGCCCCCCTCGTCACAAATGTCTGACCCCCCCCCGCCCCCCAGGTGCGTGACGTCATTTATGGACGCCCCTTAAGAAATGAAACTTTTATAATTATTAACAATTACGATGCTTTATTTTTTCTTATTTTTTTGTAACCATATAGTTAAAGTAATTTAACTTTACATGTTCAAGGAAACGATTGTAATTGTAATGTTTCTTTACATGGTTGCCGACCCAGTTGTGTGACATTTATACGTCTCTTAACCATTATTTCAAATTCTAGATTTGAAGCTTTCGTGACTGCAAGGATTCATATTCTTTTTAAAAATTAAAATTAATAAAAGTTCAATAAATGTTTTATTTTATTTTTATTTTACTTTTATAAATTTTACAATTTTAATAACTTTTTTTTATTAAATTAAAATTAATAAAAGTAAAATACATTTTTTATTTTATTTTAATTTAACTTTTATTAATTTTACAATTTTAATAACTTTTTTTTATTAAATTAAAATTAATAAAAGTAAAATACATTTTTTATTTTATTTTTATTTTACTTTTATTAAATTTTTATTTAAAAATTCTTTTAAATTAATGAAAGTAAAATATAAATTGTATTTCATTTTAATTTTACTTTTATAAACTTTAATTAATTTTTTTATTAAATTAAAATTAATAAAAGTAAAATACAATTTTTATTTTATTTTTATTTTACTTTGATTAATTTTAAACATTTTATTAAATTAAAATTAATAAAAGTAAAATAATTGTTTTATTTTTATTTTAATTAATTTTAATTTTTTACCTACGTCACTTTACCGAAAAAAACCTAAGAATACATTATTTCAAAGCCGATGAAATTAAATACGGCACAGATAGACGAGCAAGTACGTAATTATGACCTTTTAATTAACTTCCAATGTGTAATTAAATTGTTATTAATTAATAGGCAATTAAAATATGAATTACATGTAATGGATATGCTCATTGTGTGTCACGTGGGAGGCAGATCTCCTGCCCACGTGACCCCCCCCCACCCACCGCCCCTCCCCCCTCACCTCCTCCTCAGTGAATCGATCAGCCTGAGTCCTCAGCATGTCCTTGATGCTGTGAGGGACAAACATCATCATCAGCAGCAGCAGCAGCATCAGCAGCATCGGCAGCAGCAGCAGCATCATCAGCAGCAGCAGCAGCATCAGCAGCATCATCAGCATCATCATCATCAGCAGCATCATCATCATCAGCAGCAGCAACATCAGCAGCAGCATCATCATCAGCAGCATCATCATCAGCAGCATCATCAGCAGCAGCATCATCAGCAACATCAGCATCAGCAGCAACATCATCAGCAGCAGCATCATCATCAGCAGCATCATCATCAGCAACATCGTCATCATCAGCAACATCAGCATCATCATTAGCAGCATCATCATCAGCAGCATCAGCAGCAGCATAATCATCATCAGCATCATCATCATCAGCAGCAGCATCATCAGCAGCATCAGCAGCATCATCAGCATCATCAGCAGCATCAGCAGCATGATCATCAGCAGCAGCATCATCATCAGCAGCATCATCATCAGCAGCAGCATAATGATCATCAGCAACATCAGCATCATCAGCATCATCAGCAGCAGCATCATCAGCAACATCAGCAGCAGTAGCAGCATCATCATCAGCAACATCAGCATCAGCAGCATCAGCAGCATCAGCAGCAACATCAGCATCATCAGCATCATCAACAGCAGCAGCATCATCAGCAGCAGCATCATCAGCAACAGCAGTAGCAGCATCATCATCAGCAACATCAGCATCAGCAGCATCATCAGCATCATCAGCAATATTATCAGTAACATCATCAGCTATTTGAAAAATTTGAAAATAACTCAATCAAAGCACGACTTTTCGATCGCAACACAAGTCTCCGTGTTTAGTTATTTTCATTTATGATTTTTTTTTTTACGTGACTTTATGAAAAATAAAATAAATAAAAACTCAATTAAATCACGAACTTTCGATCGCAACACCAGCAATCATCATCAGGTGTGAAACCACAGCGAGAGAATAAAACTCACTGTCTCCTCATAATAAAATAATACAAATCAAACATAATAAAATAATTCTCTAGTGAGAATTGTATTATTTTATTGTATTATGTTTTATTTTTATTATTTTATTATTGACAAAAGTTTCAAATCTAGAATACATTCTCTCAACAGCAACACTGTCCGAGTTGAAAATTAAATAAAAAATATAAAAAATAACTCAATTAAATCACGACCTTTCGATCGCAACACAAGTGTCCGTGTTTAGTTATTTTCATTTATGATTTTTTTTTTACGTGACTTTATGAAAAATAAAAATAAAAAAACTCAATTAAATCACGACCTTTCGATCGCAACACAAGTCTCAGTCTTTAGTTATTTTCATTTATACTGGTAGGAACGAAATGGACCAGCCTACAATAGATTATACCGTCCGTCCGCCCCCTACTGCAAACACTTGGCAGGACCCTACAAAAACCTTTAGACTCAGTGAGGCTTTCCTGGCTAAACAAGTGTAACATTCCCTTATAATTCCCCGAGATAGCTTTTAATTAAAACATTTAAATTAAAAACTAACTCACAGCGGCCTAAAGCCTACAGCTAGGCCTAAAGCCTAGAACTAGGCCTCAAACTCTCCCTTCGTATCGTACCCCCGCGTGTGTGAAAGGGAGTTAATGTTTAACAATGTTACATTCCCTGATGTTTTTTTAAAATAGAAACATTTACATTTAAAGCTTTTACATTAATAATTATACATTAATAATTAAAACATTTAAATTAAAAACTAACTCACAGCGGCCTAAAGCCTACAGCTAGGCCTAAAGCCTAGAACTAGGCCTCAAACTCTCCCTTCGTATCGTACCCCCGCGTGTGTGAAAGGGAGTTAATGTTTAACAATGTTACATTCCCTGATGTTTTTTTTAAATAGAAACATTTACATTTAAAGCTTATACATTAATAATTATACATTAATAATTTAAAATTTAAATTAAAAATTAACTCACAGCGGCCTAAAGCCTACAGCTAGGCCTGAAGCCTAGAACTAGGCCTCAAACTCTCCCTTCGTATCGTACCCCCGCGTGTGTGAAAGGGAGTTAATGTTTAACAATGTTACATTCCCTGATGTTTTTTTTTTAAATAGAAACATTTAAAGCTTTTACATTAATAATTAAAACATTTAAATTAAAAATTAACTCACAGCGGCCTAAAGCCTACAGCTAGGCCTAAAGCCTAGAACTAGGCCTCAAACTCTCCCTTCTTATCGTCCGATTAGGTGTAGCAGCATCGCCCCCTACTGCAAACACTTGGCAGGACCCTACAAAAACCTTTACACTCAGTGACGCTTTCCTGGCTAAACAAGTGTAATAATACATTATGTTTACATTCTTTGTGGTTATTCGTTCCTACCAGCCCACCCCGCAGGGACCTGTTTCAATTAAAAAATTTTGCCGCGGATAATTTTGCTTGCGAAAAACCCAACTGCTGCTACTACTACTACAACCGTCACGTGGTACGCTTACTAGTCCTGCTGTACAATTCCTTTGCCCTCAGGGTCAAAGATCTTGAAGGCGTTGAGAATGGTTTCCTCAGGATCCGTGCCTGGAACCAGAGGTGGGACAAAGTCATTGTTATGCAAGTCCAAGTCGAGTCGCAAGTCATCAAATTCATGACTCGAGTCTGACTCGAGTCCAAGTCACATGACTCGAGTCCACATCTCATAGGTGGGACAAAGTCATTGTTATGCAAGTCCAAGTCGAGTCGCAAGTCATCAAATTCATGACTCGAGTCTGACTCGAGTCCAAGTCACATGACTCGAGTCCACACCTCTGCCTGGAACACAGGGAGAAGACGACATCAGGTGACGTCTAGTCCAAGTGCCGGTCCAGTCACCCACCCAGTCAGTCACCCAGTCAGTCAGTCAGTCACTCAGTGAGTCAGTCAGTCAGTCACCCACCCAGTCAGTCACTCAGTCAGTCACTCAGTCAGCCAGTCACTCAGTCAGTCACTCAGTCAGTCAGTCACTCAGTCAGTCACTCAGTCAGTCACTCAGTCAGCCAGTCACTCAGTCAGTCACTCAGTCAGTCACTCAGTCAGCCAGTCACTCAGTCAGTCACTCAGTCAGTCACTCAGTCAGTCAGTCACCCACTCAGTCACTCGGTCAGCCAGTCACTCAGTCAGTCACTCAGTCAGTTAGTCAGTTACTCAGCCAGTCACTCAGTCAGTCACTCAGTCAGTCACTCAGTCAGTCAGTCATTCAGTCAGTCAGTCAGTCACCCACTCAGTCACTCGGTCAGCCAGTCACTCAGTCAGTCACTCAGTCAGTCAGTCAGTTACTCAGTCAGTCACTCAGTCAGTCAGTCACTCAGTCACCCACTCAGTCACTCAGTCACCCACTCAGTCACTCAGTCAGTCAGTCACCCACTCAGTCAGTCAGCCACTCAGTCACTCAGTCAGCCACTCAGTCAGCCACTCAGTCACCCACTCAGTCAGTCAGTCAGTTACTCAGTCAGTCACTCAGTGAGTCACTCACTCAGTCAGTCACTCAGTCACCCACTCAGTCACTCAGTCAGCCACTCAGTCACTCAGTCACCCACCCACCCACTCACCCACCCACTCACCCACCCACCCACTCACCCACCCACCCACCCACTCACCCACCCACTCACCCACCCACCCACTCACTCACCCACCCACTCACCCACTCACTCACCCACTCACCCACTCACTCACCCACTCACCCACCCACCCACTCACCCACCCACCCACTCACCCACCCACTCACCTTTGAGCTTCTCCCCGAACATGGTGAGGAAGATGGTGAAGTTGAGGGCTGCGGGCGCCTCTTTTATCATCTCGTCCAGCTCCTCTCCCTTCACGTTCAGCCTCCCTGCGTTCCAACATCATCATCAGCAACATCATCATCATCAGCAGCAACATCTTCAGCAGCATCATCAGCATCAGCAGCAGCATCATCATCATCAGCAGCAGCATCATCAGCATCAGCAGCAACATCATCATCATCAGCAGCAGCAACATCAGCAGCAGCAACATCATCAGCAGCAGCATCATCATCAGCAACAGCAGCATCATTAGAAATACCATCATCAGGAACATCAACACCTTCCTTTGTAGGGTTCACAGTGGCTGTGTGGGTGGGTGGCCGTGTGGGTGGATGGGTGGCCGTGTGGGTGGGTGGCTGTGTGGGTGGGTGGGTGGCCGTGTGGGTGGGTGGCCGTGTGGGTGGGTGGGTGGCCGTGTGGGTGGGTGGGTGGCCGTGTGGGTGGGTGGCCGTGTGGGTGGGTGGCTGGCCGTGTGGGTGGGTGGCCGTGTGGGTGGGTGGCCGTGTGGGTGGGTGGCCGTGTGGGTGGGTGGGTGGCCGTGTGGGTGGGTGGCCGTGTGGGTGGGTGGCCGTGTGGGTGGGTGGGTGGCCGTGTGGGTGGGTGGCCGTGTGGGTGGGTGGGTGGCCGTGTGGGTGGGCGGGTGGCCGTGTGGGTGGGTTCACAGTGGCCGTGTGGGTGGGTGGGTGGTCGTGTGGGTGGGTGGGTGGGGTTCACGGTGGCCGTGTGGGTGGGTGGGTGGCCGTGTGGGTGGCCGTGTGGGTGGGTGGGTGGCCGTGTGGGTGGGTGGGTGGTGTTCACAGTGGCCGTGTGGGTGGGTGGGTGGCCGTGTGGGTGGCCGTGTGGGTGGGTGGGTGGCCGTGTGGGTGGGTGGGTGGTGTTCACAGTGGCCGTGTGGGTGGGTGGGTGGCCGTGTGGGTGGCCGTGTGGGTGGGTGGGTGGGTGGCCGTGTGGGTGGGTGGGTGGGTGGCCGTGTGGGTGGGTGGGTGGCCGTGTGGGTGGGTGGGTGGCCGTGTGGGTGGCCGTGTGGGTGGGTGGGTGGCCGTGTCACTCACCCAGAGCAGCGAATGTGCCCCTCAGGTCATCCTTGTCGATGAACCCGTCTCTGTTCTGATCCATGATGGTGAACGCCTGCAGGGAACATCATCATCATCAGCAACATCATCATCAGCAGCATCATCAGCAGCAGCAGCATCATCAGCAGCAGCAGCAGCATCATCATTATTATCAGCGGTAGCATCATCATCATCAGCATCATCATCATCAGCAGCATCATCAGCAGCAGCATCATCATCATCGGCAGCATCAGCATCATCATCAGCATCAGCAGCAGCATCATCAGCATCATCATCATCAGCAGCATCAGCATCATCATCAGCATCAGCAGCAGCATCATCAGCATCATCATCATCAGCAGCATCAGCATCATCATCAGCATCAGCAGCAGCATCATCAGCATCATCATCATCAGCATCATCATCATCAGCAGCATCATCATTATTATCAGCGGTAGCATCGTCAGCATCATCATCATCAGCATCATCAGCATCAGCATCATCATCAGCACTTGAGGTCACAACACCCACTCACTCATTCACTGACCCACCCACTCACTCACCCACTCACCCACTCACTCACCCACCCACCCACACACTCATTCACTGACCCACCCATCCACTCACTCACCCACCCGCTCACTCACCCACCCACCCACTCACTCATTCACTGACCCACCCATCCACTCACTCACCCACCCACCCGCTCGCTCACCCACCCACCCACACACTCACTCATTCACTGACCCACCCACTCACTCACTCACTCACCCACCCACCCGCTCACTCACCCACCCACCCACTCACTCATTCACTGACTCACCCACCCACCCACCCACTCACTCATTCACTCACCCACCCACCCGCTCACTCACCCACCCACCCACTCACTCATTCACTGACTCACCCACCCACCCACCCACTCACTCATTCACTGACCCACCCACCCACCCGCTCACCCACTCACCCACTCACTCATTCACTGACCCACCCACTCACTCACTCACTCACCCACCCACCCGCTCACTCACCCACCCACCCACACACTCATTCACTGACCCACCCATCCACTCACTCACCCACTCACTCACCCACCCACTCACCCACTCACCCACTCACTCATTCACTGACCCACCCACTCACTCACTCACCCACCCACCCACTCACTCACCTACCCGCTCACTCACCCACACACCCACTCACTCATTCACCGACCCACCCATCCATTCACTTACCCACCCACCCGCTCACTCACCCACCCACTCACTCATTCACTGACCCACCCATTCACTCACCCACCCACTCACTCACCCACCCACCCACCCACTCACTCACTCATCCACCCACCCACTCACCCACTTACCCACTCACTCATTCACTAACCCACCCACTCACTCACTCACCCACCCACTCACTCACTCACCCACTCACTTAGTCACTCACTAATTCACTCAGTCACACACTCAATCAGTCACTCACTAATTCACTCACTCAGTCACACTCACCCATTCACTAAGTTACTCACTAAATCACTCAGTCACATACTCACTCAGTCACACACTCACTCACTCAGTCACTCACTCAGTCACACAGCCATTCATTCAATCACTCACTCGCTCAGTCACTCACCCACTCCCGAAGTGGGTGAGTCACTCAGTGAGTCAGTGGGTGAGTGAGCGAGTCAGTGGGTGAGTGACTTAGTGAGTCAGTGGGTGGGTGAGTGAGTCAGTGGGTGAGTGAGTGAGTGAGTGGGTGAGTGAGTGAGTCAGTGAGTGAGTGAGTCAGTGGGTGAGTGAGTGAGTCAGTGGGTGAGTGACTTAGTGAGTCAGTGGGTGGGTGAGTGAGTCAGTGGGTGAGTGAGTAAGTGAGTGGGTGAGTGAGTGAGTCAGTGAGTGAGTGAGTGGGTGAGTGAGTGAGTGAGTGTGTCAGTGGGTGAGTGAGTGAGTCAGTAAGTGAGTGAGTGAGTGGGTGAGTGAGTCAGTGGATGAGTGAGTGAGTCAGTGGGTGAGTGAGTGAGTGGGTGACTGAGTGAGTCAGTGGGTGACTGAGTGAGTCAGTGGGTGAGTGAGTGAGTGGGTGAGTGAGTGGATGAGTGAGTGAGTGGGTGAGTGGATGAGTGAGTGAGTGAGTCAGTGGATGAGTGAGTCAGTGGATGAGTGAGTGAGTCAGTGGGTGCGTGAGTGAGTGAGTGACTGAATGAGTGAGTGAGTGGGTGAGTGAGTGAGTCAGTGGGTGAGTGACTGAGTGACTGAGTGAGTGGGTGAGTGACTGAGTGACTGAGTGAGTGGGTGATTGACTGAGTGAGTGGATCAACGAGTGACTGTGGCAGATCGCTGGGTGCTGTCAAGGCCGAGCGGACCTAGGGGAGAGCCGAGCCGCTCACCTCTTTGAACTCTTGGATTTGACTTTGCTCGAACATCGAGAAGACGTTGGAACTCCCACTCTCCGCCTTCTTCTTTGCCTTCTTGGGAGACTGAAAACATCATCATCAGCAACATCATCATCAGCAGCATCATCATCAGCAACATCATCATCAGCATCATCAGCAGCATCATCATCATCAGCAGCAGCAACATCATCATCATCAGCAACATCATCATCATCAGCAACATCATCATCATCAGCAGCATCATCATCATCAGCAACATCATCATCATCATCAGCAACATCATCATCAGCAGCATCAACACCATAATCAGCCACATCATCAGCAACATCATCAGCAGCAACATCGTCATCAGCAACATCATCATCAGCAACATCATCATCAGCAACATCATCAGCATCATCAGCAGCAACATCATCAGCAGCAACATCATCATCAGCAACATCATCATCAGCAACATCATCAACATCATCATCATCATCAGCATCATCAGCAGCAGCATCATCATCAGCAACATCATCATCAGCAACATCATCATCAGCATCATCATCATCAGCAACATCGTCATCATCAGCAGCATCATCATCAGCAACATCATCATCAGCAGCATCATCATCAGCAACATCATCATCAGCAGCATCATCATCAGCAGCATCGTCATCAGCATCATCATCAGCATCATCATCAGCAGCAGCATCATCATCAGTAGCATCATTATCAACACCATCATCAGCATCATCATCATCAGCAGCAGCATCAACACCATCGTCATTATCATCAGCAGCAACATCATCATCAGCAACATCATCATCAGCAACATCATCAACATCATCATCATCAGCATCATCAGCAGCATCATCATCATCATCAGCAACATCGTCATCATCATCAGCAGTAGTTCAGCTGATGAGACCCTGATAGTGGAAACCCGCTCTTTGCCTGCCAACATCAGGAGTAGATCATCAGCAGTAGTTCACACAAAGCCTGGCTCTGCACTGCTGATGAGACCCTGATAGTGGAAACCCGCTCTTTGCCTGCCAACATCAGGGGTAGATCATCAGCAGTAGTTCACACAAAGCCCGGCTCTGACACTGCTGATGAGACCCTGATAGTGGAAACCCGCTCTTTGCCTGCCAACATCAGGGGTAGATCATCAGCAGTAGTTCACACAAAGCCCGGCTCTGACACTGCTGATGAGACCCTGATAGTGGAAACCCGCTCTTTGCCTGTCAACATCAGGGGTAGATCATCAGCAGTAGTTCACACAAAGCCCGGCTCTGACACTGCTGATGAGACCCTGATAGTGGAAACCCGCTCTTTGCCTGCCAACATCAGGGGTAGATCATCAGCAGTAGTTCACACAAAGCCCGACTCTGACGCAGCTGATGAGACCCTGATAGTGGAAACCCGCTCTTTGCCTGCCAACATCAGGAGTAGATCATCAGCAGTAGTTCACACAAAGCCTGGCTCTGCACTGCTGATGAGACCCTGATAGTGGAAACCCGCTCTTTGCCTGCCAACATCAGGAGTAGATCATCAGCAGTAGTTCACACAAAGCCTGGCTCTGCACTGCTGATGAGACCCTGATAGTGGAAACCCGCTCTTTGCCTGCCAACATCAGGGGTAGATCATCAGCAGTAGTTCACACAAAGCCTGGCTCTGCACTGCTGATGAGACCCTGATAGTGGAAACTCGCTCTTTGCCTGTCAACATCAGGGGTAGATCATCAGCAGTAGTTCACACAAAGCCCGGCTCTGACGCAGCTGATGAGACACTTATAGTGGAAACCCGCTCTTTGCCTGCCAACATCAGGGGTAGATCATCAGCAGTAGTTCACACAAAGCCCGGCTCTGACACTGCTGATGAGACCCTGATAGTGGAAACCCGCTCTTTGCCTGCCAACATCAGGGGTAGATCATCAGCAGTAGTTCACACAAAGCCTGGCTTTGCACTGCTGATGAGACCCTGATAGTGGAAACCCGCTCTTTGCCTGTCAACATCAGGAGTAGATCATCAGCAGTAGTTCACACAAAGCCTGGCTCTGCCACTGCTGATGAGACCCTGATAGTGGAAACCCGCTCTTTGCCTGCCAACATCAGGGGTAGATCATCAGCAGTAGTTCACACAAAGCCCGGCTCTGACACTGCTGATGAGACCCATCAATGCCGGAACGACCGACCCCATGTGCTGCTGCTGATGATGCTGATGATGATGCTGATGATGATGCCTGAGGCCGCTGTGAGCCACGCGAAGTCTCTCACCATCGCTGCTGATGACTTCGGCTGCTGCTGCTGATGATGATGATGCTGCTGCTGCTGCTGCGGTGACGATGGTGGTGGTGGTGGTGGAGGTGGCAGAGATTTTGGGGGGGCCCCCCTATGTTTATAAAGGCGGCTAGGGGGGCTATTAATGCATCATCACCAATTAAGGGAGACGAGACACGAAGGGGGGGTAGTGGGGGGTGGTGGGGGGGGGTAGTGGGGGGGGGGGTAGTGGGGGTGGTGGGGGTAGTGGGGGTGGTGGGGGTAGTGGGGGGTGGTGGGGGGTGGTGGGGGGTGGTGGGGGGTGGTGGGGGGGTAGTGGGGGGGTGGTGGGGGGAATAACTTCTATTGTTATCCGACCTTCAATCTTCCCATTGTCGACGTAGGACACAGGCAAAGGTCCCCTGGGTAGCTCAACGCTGGGGGAGGGGTGGGGGGTGGGGGGTGGGTGTGGGGGGTGGTGGGGGGGGTACACTCACTCATACACTCACTCACTCACTCATACACTCACTCACTCATACACTCACTCATACACTCACTCACTCACTCATACACTCACTCACTCATACACTCACTCATACACTCACTCACTCACTCATACACTCACTCACTCATACACTCACTCACTCACTCATACACTCACTCACTCATACATTCACTCACTCATACACTCACTCACTCACTCATACACTCACTCATACACTCACTCACTCACTCATACACTCACTCACTCATACATTCACTCACTCATACATTCACTCACTCATACACTCACTCACTCACTCATACACTCACTCTCACTCATACACTCACTCACTCATACATTCACTCACTCATACACTCACTCACTCATACATTCACTCACTCATACACTCACTCACTCATACATTCACTCACTCATACACTCACTCACTCACTCATACACTCACTCATACACTCACTCACTCACTCATACACTCACTCACTCATACACTCACTCACTCATACACTCACTCACTCACTCATACACTCACTCACTCACTCATACACTCACTCACTCACTCACTCATACACTCACTCATACACTCACTCATACACTCACTCACTCACTCATACACTCACTCACTCATACACTCACTCACTCATACACTCACTCACTCATACACTCACTCACTCACTCATACACTCACTCACTCATACACTCACTCACTCATACACTCACTCACTCACTCATACACTCACTCATACACTCACTCACTCATACACTCACTCATACACTCACTCACTCATACACTCACTCACTCACTCATACACTCACTCATACACTCACTCACTCATACACTCACTCACTCATACACTCACTCACACACTCATACACTCACTCACTCATACACTCACTCACTCATACACTCACTCACACACTCATACACTCACTCACTCATACACTCACTCACTCATACACTCACTCACTCATACACTCACTCACTCATACACTCACTCACTCATACACTCACTCACCCAACCACTCACTCACTCACACACTCACTCATACACTCACTCACTCATACACTCACTCATACACTCACTCACTCATACACTCACTCACTCACTCATACACTCACTCACTCACTCATACACTCACTCATACACTCACTCACTCACTCATACACTCACTCACTCATACACTCACTCACTCATACACTCACTCACTCACTCATACACTCACTCACTCATACACTCACTCACTCACTCATACACTCACTCACTCGCTCATACACTCACTCGCTCATACACTCACTCACTCACTCATACACTCACTCATACACTCACTCACTCATACACTCACTCATACACTCACTCGCTCATACACTCACTCACTCACTCATACACTCACTCGCTCATACACTCACTCATACACTCACTCACTCATACACTCACTCATACACTCACTCACTCATACACTCACTCACTCATACACTCACTCATACACTCACTCACTCATACACTCACTCATACACTCACTCATACACTCACTCATACACTCACTCACTCATACACTCACTCACTCATACACTCACTCACTCACTCATACACTCACTCACTCACTCATACACTCACTCATTCATACACTCACTCACTCATACACTCACTCACTCATACACTCACTCACTCATACACTCACTCACTCGCTCATACACTCACTCATACACTCACTCACTCATACACTCACTCACTCACTCATACACTCACTCACTCACTCATACACTCACTCACTCGCTCATACACTCACTCGCTCATACACTCACTCACTCACTCATACACTCACTCATACACTCACTCACTCATACACTGACTCATACACTCACTCGCTCATACACTCACTCACTCACTCATACACTCACTCGCTCATACACTCACTCATACACTCACTCACTCATACACTCACTCATACACTCACTCATACACTCACTCACTCATACACTCACTCATACACTCACTCACTCACTCATACACTCACACACTCACTCATACACTCACTCATACACTCACTCATACACTCACTCATACACTCACTCATACACTCATACACTCACTCATACACTCACTCACTCATACACTCACTCATACACTCACTCATACACTCACTCACTCATACACTCACTCATACACTCACTCACTCACTCATACACTCGCTCATACACTCATACACTCACTCACTCATACACTCACTCATACACTCACTCACTCATACACTCACTCATACACTCACTCGCTCATACACTCACTCACTCACTCATACACTCACTCATACACTCACTCACTCATACACTCACTCATACACTCACTCATACACTCACTCACTCATACACTCACTCATACACTCACTCATACACTAACTCACTCACTCATACACTCACTCATACACTCACTCACACACTCACTCACTCACTCAGCCACTCACTCACTCATACACTCACTCATACACTCACTCATACACTCATTCACTCACTCATACACTCACACACTCACTCACTCACACACTCATACACTCACACACTCACTCATACACTCACTCATACACTCACTCACTCACTCATACACTCACACACTCACTCACTCATACACTCACTCACTCACTCATACACTCACACACTCACTCATACACTCACTCATACACTCACTCACTCACTCATACACTCACACACTCACTCACACACTCACACACTCACTCACACACTCACTCGCTCACTCATACACTCACACACTCACTCATACACTCACTCATACACTCACTCACTCACTCATACACTCACACACTCACTCATACACTCACTCACACACACACTCACTCACTCATACACACACTCATACACTCACTCACTCATACACTCACTCACCCACCCACTCACTCACCCACTCAACCACCCACCCACTCAACCACCCACCCACTCACCCACCCACCCACTCGCCCACTCACACACCCACTCACTCACTCACCCACTCACACACCCACTCACTCACCCACACACCCATTCACTCAACCACCCATCTGCTCACTCACAAACTCACTTAACCAACAACAACCGCCATTCGCCACTAAGTGGCGGTGACGTCACCACGACGCTTGTGCCAGGCCATGTGCACCCTGAGGCCACGTGAAGTGTCGAACGCCCGCTGGCAGGAGGTCACGGGGCAGACCCAGCAGGTGCCACGGGTCGACTGACCGAGATGACCGAGACGACTGGCTGATGCACCACCTGTGCCCCCTACTGTGCCAACTTGCTGTGCTTTAGCCACCCGGCGCTCCGCTCGTTGTTGTGAGCGTCGCTCCTCCGCCCTCCGTTGTTGTTGGAGGGCGACTGCCTCCAACTGCCCAGTAGCGTCCTTCACGAGCCTCCTCCACTGAGGCCGATCTTGACACCGCTGGTACCAGTCATCGGCAAGTCCACTCAGCTCCACGTCCTCCTGTACCACATCACTCCATCTCTTCTCTAGCCCGTGCCGGGCCCGTTTAGCCCCCTCGATCCGCTCACTCACCCACTCACCCACACACTCACACACTCACACACTCACTCACTCACTCACACACTCACTCACTCACCCACACACTCACACATTCACTCACACTCATTCACCCATACACTCACTCACACACTCACTCACTCACCCACACACTCACACATTCACTCACACTCACTCACTCACCCACACACTCACACATTCACTCACACTCACTCACTCACCCACACATTCACACTCACTCACTCACTCAACCACTCACTCACACACTCACACTCACTCACACACTCACCCACACACTCACTCACACACTCACTCACTCACCCACACACTCACACATTCACTCACACTCACTCACTCACCCACACACTCACACATTCACACTCACTCACTCACTCACCCACCGACCCACCCACCCACCCACACACTCACTCACTCACACACTCACCCACACACTCACTCACACTCACTCACCAAACCACTCACTCACTCACACTCACTCATACACTCACTCACTCACCCAACCACTCACTCACACACACACTCACTCACACACTCACTCACACACTCACTCACTCACTCACACACTCACCCACACACACACTCATTCACCCAACCACTCACTCACCCACACACTCACTCACACACTCACTCACTCACCCACACACTCACTCACACACTCACTCACTCACTCACCCACACACTCACTCACACTCACTCACCCAACCACTCACTCACTCACACTCACTCATACACTCACTCACTCACCCAACCACTCACTCACACACACACTCACTCACACACTCACTCACACACTCACTCACTCACTCACACACTCACCCACACACACACACACTCATCACCCAACCACTCACTCACACACACACTCACTCACACACTCACTCACTCACCCCACACACACTCACTCACACACTCACTCATACACTCACTCACTCACCCAACCACTCACTCACACACACACTCACTCACACACTCACTCACACACTCACTCACTCACTCACACACTCACCCACACACACACTCATTCACCCAACCACTCACTCACACACACACTCACTCACACACTCACTCACTCACCCACACACTCACTCACACACTCACCCACACACACACTCATTCACCCAACCACTCACTCACACACACACTCACTCACACACTCACTCACTCACCCACACACTCACTCACACACTCACTCACTCACTCACCAACACACTCACTCACACACTCACCCAACCACTCACTCACCCAACCACTCACTCACCCAACCACTCACTCACACACACACTCACTCACACACTCACCCAACCACTCACTCACTTACTCACCCACACACTCACTCACTCACACACTCACCCAACCACTCACTCACCCAACCAACCACTCACTCACTCACACACTCACCCAACCACTCACTCACCCAACCACTCACTCACCCACACACTCACTCACCCAACCACTCACTCACCCAACCACTCACTCACCCACTCACCCACCCACCCACACACACACTCACCCACACACACACTCACCCACACACACACTCACCCACACACTCACTCACTCACACACTCACCCAACCACTCACTCACTTATACACTCACCCACACACACACTCACCCACACACACACTCACCCACACACACACTCACTCACCCACCCACACACACACCCACTCACTCACCCAACCACACACTCACCCACACACTCACTCACTCACACATTCACACACTCAATCACACTCACCCACACCCACACTCACCCAACCACTCACTCAGCCAACCACTCACTCACCCACACACTCACCCACCCACACACTCACTCACCCACTCAACCACCCACCCACGCACACACTCACTCACTCACTCACACATTCACCCAACCACTCACTCACCCACACACTCACCCACCCACACACACACTCACTCACCCACTCACTCACCCACCCACCCACTCACACACTCACTCACTCACACATTCACCCAACCACTCACTCACCCACACACTCACACCCCTCGACAGAATGCGTATGGCTGTACGAGAGACACACACACAGAGAGTGAGAGACTGAGAGACAGAGTGAGATTGAGTTAGAGTCTCCCTTAGCACCGTTATCTTAACCTATTTAACCCCGTCTAGGTCTTGCTATTGATGGCAATCACCACCGCCGTCACTCAGAGACTCCAAAAACAACCACTCATCACTCACACAACTCACCCAACCACTCACTCACACAACCACTCACTCACTCACACACTCACTCACTCATACACTCATACACTCACTCACTCATACACTCACACAATCACACACTCACTCACTCACTAACTTATACACTCATACACTCACTCACTCATACACTCACTCATTCATACACTCACTCACTCATACACTCACTCACTCATACACTCACTCACTCATACACTCACTCACTCATACACTCACTCACTCATACACTCACTCACTCATACACTCACTCACCCAACCACTCACTCACTCACACACTCACTCACTCACACACTCACTCACTCATACACTCACTCACTTACTCATACACTCACACAATCACACACTCACTCACTCACCACCGCCGTCACTCAGAGACTCCAAAAACAACCACTCATCACTCACACAACTCACCCAACCACTCACTCACACACTCACACACTCACACACTCACTCACTCACACATACACTCACTCACTCATACACTCACTCACTCATACACTCACTCACTAACTCACACACTCACTCACTCACTCATACACTCACACACTCACAGAACCACTCACTCACACACTCACTCACACACTCACACACTCACCCAACCACTCACTCACTCACACACTCACCCAACCACTCACCCAAACACTCACTCACTCACACACTCACCCACACACTCACTCACACACTCACAGAACCACTCACTCACACACTCACTCATACACTCACCCAACCACTCACTCACACACTCACTCACACACTCACTCACTCACATACTCACTCACTCACACACTCACTCACACACTCACTCACACACTCACTCACTCACTCACACACTCCACACACTCACCCACACATTCACACACACACTCACCCACACATTCACTCACACATTCACCCAACCACTCACACACTCACTCACTCACACACTCACACACTCACCCAACCACTCACTCAACCACTCACTCACCTCACACACTCACTCACTCACACACTCACACACTCACCCAACCACTCACTCAACCACTCACTCACTCACACACTCACTCACTCACACACTCACACACCCAACCACTCACTCACTCACACACTCACCCACACACTCACTCACACACTCACAGAACCACTCACTCACACACTCACTCATACACTCACACACTCACACACTCACCCAAACACTCACACACTCACTCACTCACACACTCACACACTCACACACTCACCCAACCACTCACACACTCACTCACTCACACACTCACACACTCACCCAACCACTCACTCAACCACTCACTCACTCACACACTCACTCACTCACACACTCACACACCCAACCACTCACTCACACACTCACTCACTCACACACACTTACCCCACACATTCACCCACATACCCCCCCCACCCACCCCCCCCACCACTACCCCCCCCAACCACCCCCCCCCCCCACCACTTCCCCCCCCAGCCCCTACCCCCCCCCCACCACCCCCCCCACCACCTACCCCCCCCCCCACCCCCACAACCTCCCCCCCCCCCACCCCACCACCACTACCACAACCACTACCCCACCACCACTACCTCCCCCCCCACCACTACCCCCCCCACCACTACCCCCCCACCACTACCCCCCCCACCACTACCCCCCCCACCACTACCCCCCCCACCACTACCCCCCCCACTACCTCCCCCCACCACCACCTCTACCCCCCCCCACCACCCCCCTCCAACCACTACCCCACCACCACTACCCCCCCCCACCACTGACCCCCCCCCCACTACCTTCCCCCCCCACCACCCCCCTACAACCACTACCCCCCACCACTACCCACCACCACTACCCCCCCCCCCCACCACCCCCCTACAACCACTACCCCCGCCACCACTACCCCCCCCACCACTACCCCCCCCCACCCACCACTACCCCCCACCACTACCCACCACCACTACACCCCCACCACTACCCCCCCCACCCACCACTACCCACTCACCTGCTCACTCACCCATTGACCCACCCAGTCACTCATTTAAACCACTCATTTGGCAATTCAGTCAGTAACCCACTCACCTATTCACCCACCCACTCATCCACCCACCCACTCACCAATTGATCCACTGATCGATTGAATTAGATATTCGTTGCCTCACATCGCTCACATGCTCACTTCAACCATTCACTCATCGATTCAACTCAATTACCCACTCATCCGCACACTCAACCATTCACTCACACATTCAACCATTCACTCACTCACCCATTCACCCACTCAGGCACACGCTCACCCAATCATTCACTCACTCACACACCTCACTCACTCACACACACACTCACACAATCACCCATCCACTCACTCACTCACTCACCCAACCACTCACTCACACACTCACAAACCTCACTCACTCACACATTCAACCATTCACTCACTCACACATTCAACCATTCACTCACTCACCCATTCAACCACTCAGGCACACGCTCACCCAATCATTCACTCACTCACACACTCACTCACACACACACTCACACAATCACCCATCCACTCACTCACTCACTCACTCACCCAACCACTCACTCACACACTCACACACTCACTCACTCACACATTCAACCATTCACTCACTCATTCATTCACCCACTCATTAACCCACTCACATGCTCACTCACTCACCCATTCACCCACTCATTCACCTACTCACCCAATCGTTCACTCACCCGCTCACTCAACCATTCACTCACTCATTCAACCATTCACTCACTCATTCATTCACCCCCCTCATTAACCCACTCACATGCTCACTCACCCATTCACCCACTCACTCACCACCCCCTTACCCACTCGCGCACTCACCTACTCACCATCCCACTCACCCACTCACCGTCCCACTCACCCACTCACGAATGCAGTCACCAAGTCAACTTTGACCCACTCATTCAATTACCCACCCACCCACTCACTCACCCACCCACTCACCCGCCCATCCACCCACTCATCCACTTACCCACCGACCCACTCACCCACCAATCCATACACTAACTCATCTACCCACTCACTCATCCACCCACTCACTCACCAACCCAACCTTTAACCCACTCACCCACTCACACAGTCACCCAGCCACTCACCCATCCACCCACCCACTCACCCACCAACTCACCCAATCACCCACTCACCCACCCATCCACCCACTCACCCACCCACTCACTAACGATCCACTCACTCACCAACCCAACCTTTAACCCACTCATACACTCACACAGTCACCCAGCCACTCACCCACCCACCAACTCACCCGCTCACCCATCCACTCACCCATCCACTCATCCACTCACCCATCCACCCGCTCACCCATCCACCTACTCACCCATCCACCCACCCACTCACCCATCCACCCACCCACTCATCTACCCACTCACTCACCAACCCAACCTTTAACCCACTCACCCATCCACTTACCCATCCACCCACCCACTCACCCACCCAATCACCAACCCACTAACCCATCACCCACCCACCCGCTCACCCACCCACCCACCAACCCACCCACTCACCCGCCCACTCACCAACTCACTCACCCACCCACCCACTCACCCACCCACCCACCCACTCACCCACCCACTCACCCACTGACTTATTCGCTCACTCACCTCCTCACTCACCCAGCCGCTAACCCACTCACCCACCCACCCATCCATTCACTGACCCATTCATGCAACCACTCACCCACTCACCCACCCACTCACCCACTGACCCACTCACCCACTCACTCACCCACTCACTCACTCACTCACCCACCCACCCACCCTCCAACTCACCCACTGACCCACTCACCCACTGACCCACTCACCCACTGACCCACCCACCCACTCACCCACCCACTCACCCACCCACCCAACCACCCACACACTCACCCACCCATTCACCCACTCACCCACCCACACACCCACTCACCCACTCACTCACCCACACACCCACTCACCCACTCACTCACTCACTCACCCACCCACCCACCCTCCAACTCACCCACTCCCCCACCCACTCACCCACTGACCCACTCACCCACTGACCCACCCACCCACTCACCCACCCACTCACCCACCCACCCAACCACCCACACACTCACCCACCCATTCACCCACTCACCCACCCACACACCCACTCACCCACTCACTCACCCACACACCCACTCACCCACTCACTCACCCACTCACCCACCCACCCACACACCCACTCACCCACCCACCCACTCACCCACCCACCCACTCACTCACCCACACACCCACACACCCACTCACCCACCCACCCACTCACCCACCCACACACCCACTCACCCACTCACTCACCGACACACCCACTCACCCACTCACTCACCCACTCACCCACCCACACACCCACACACCCACTCACCCACCCACCCACTCACCCACCCACACACCCACTCACCCACTCACTCACCCACACACCTACTCACCCACTCACTCACCCACTCACCCACCCACCCACTCACCCACTCCCCCACCCATCCCCAGGCTATATTAGTGCCTAGTGGGACGCAGCAGCGGTGGCCGCTGTGCAGGGAATGTTGTAACAGGTGCCTGGGGTACGGGCTGAGTCACTGGAGACTCGCACACACTCACTCACACATACACACATACATACACATACATACACACTTACATACTTACACACACTGACATACATACACACATGCACACAAACACTAACACACATACATACACTCTTACACACGCTCACACTGACATACATACATACACACACACTGACATACACACACACTTACATACACACACACACTTACACACTTACATACACACATACACTCACTTATACACACACTTACACACACACACACTGACATACACACATACACACACTTAAACACACACACTGACATACACATATACACTGACATACATACACACATACATACACACATACACACACACACTTACATACACACTTACACACACACACATACACACACACTAACACACATACACACTTACACTGACATACACACATACACACTGACATACATACACACACACACTTACATACAACAACAACCGCCATTCGCCACTAAGTGGCGGTGACGTCACCACGACGCTTGTGCCAGGCCAAGTGCACCTTGAGGTCACGTGAAGTGTCGAACGCCCGCTGGCAGGAGGTCACGGGGCAGACCCAGCAGGTGCCACGGGTCGACTGACCGAGATGACCGAGATGACTGGCTGATGCACCACCTGTGCCCCCTACTGTACCAACTTGCTGTGCTTTAGCCACCCGGCGCTCCGCTCGCTGTTTTGAGCGTCGCTCCTCCGCCCTCCGTTGTTTTTGGAGGGCGACTGCCTCCAACTGCCCAGTAGCGTCCTTCACGAGCCTCCTCCACAGAGGCCGATCTTGACACCGCTGGTACCGGTCATCGGCAAGTCCACTCAGCTCCACGTCCTCCTGTACCACATCACTCCATCTCTTCTCTAGCCCGTGCCGCACCCGTTTAGCCCCCTCGATCCAGCCTAACAAAAGCTGTTTAGGCATGCGGTGGCTGGGCATGCGGGCTACGTGACCCAGCCAACACAGCCTTGCCTGCCGGAGGAGCTCACCGATGGGACTTTGCCCAGATCTTTCAAGGATTTGTGAGCTCCTCACACAATCCAGCCTGCAGGTTAAACCCAGGATGGATCGTAGGCAGGCCAGCCTAAATGTTTCCATCCGGCGAAGATGCTCCATTAGGGGGGTCCACGTTTCGCAAGCGTAGAGAAGGGAGGGAATGACCGTGGCCGAGAAGACCTGAAGCTTCGTGCGGAGCGACAGACCAGGTAGCTTCCACACAGCGTTACGCAACCGATGAAAAGATATTGCCGCTCGACTGATTCGGAGTGAGACCTCTGCTGTCAAACTGGAGCCGGTCATGAGCACACTGCCCAGGTATGGGAAACTCTCCACTCTCTCCACAACTGCCCCATCACCGATTGGGAGTTGTGGGGGTGGAGTGTCCGATGGTACAAAATACCCAGGCAGGAGCTTAGTTTTGGTGGGGCTGATGGTAAGGCCCCGCCTCTTAGTGGCACGCTCCAGTCTCAGCAGCAGCGCATCCAACTCCTCCTCTGAGTGAGCAGCAATCACCAGATCATCGGCATACATAACATGGTTGAGCAATAGGGAGCCATCCCTTGACCGCACCCGGGCATCGATCAGCCTCCCATTGTATCTGCACCAGATGGAGATTCCTCCAGTACAGCTACTGAAGGCTTCACG
>NW_027621651.1:0-47500 GCF_964198595.1 Lampetra fluviatilis | reverse complement strand
ACCACTACCACCACCACCATCACTACCACCACTACCACCACCACCACTATCACCACCACTACCACCACTACCACCACCACCATCACTACCACCACTACCACCACTACCACCACCACCATCACTACCACCACCACCACCACTACTACCACCACTACCATCACTACCACCACCACCACCATCACTACCACCACTACCACCACTACCACCACCACCATCACTACCACCACTACCACCACTACCACCACCACCATCACTACCACCACCACCATCACTACCACCACTACCACCACTACCACCACCACCATCACTACCACCACCACCACCACTACTACCACCACTACCACCACTACCACCACTACCACCACCACCATCACTACCACCACCACCACCACTACTACCACCACTACCATCACTACTACCACCACTACCACCACCACTATCACCACCACCACTACCAACAACAACGGCCATTCGCCACTAAGTGGCGGTGACGTCACCACGACGCTTGTGCCAGGCCACGTGCACCTTGAGGCTACCACGTGCAGTGTCACTACTGTGTACACACGCACCGCGTGACGTCACATCCACACGCGTGACGTCACTACGCGTGGGAGCGTCACTACCACGCGGGTCTACACACACATGACGTCATTTCCGGCCGGAGGCGGGAATGACGTCATGTCACCGCGTAGTTCGTGAAATCTTAATAAAGGCAGCAAAATATTGCAGAAAAAGCACCGTACACCGACGCTGTGTGCAAAACTCCCAGTGGGATGCAAGTCAAACAACAACAACAACCACAAGACAACTTAGATTAAGGCCATCATTCTAACTCTGTACTACAACAACACAAACATGGCCAAACCAATACACTTTTTAAAAATCACCAAAATAAAGCCATGAAAGTCAAACAACAACAACAACAACCACAAGACAACTTAGATTCAGGCCATCATTCTAACTCTGTACTACAACAACACAAACGTGGCCTAACCAATACACTTTTCTAAATCACCAAAATAAAGCCATGAAAGTCAAACAACAACAACAACAACCACAAGACAACTTAGATTAAGGCCAACATTCTAACTCTGTACTACAACAACACAAACATGGCCAAACCAATACACTTTTTAAAAATCACCAAAATAAAGCCATGAAAGTCAAACAACAACAACAACAACCACAAGACAACTTAGATTCAGGCCATCATTCTAACTCTGTACTACAACAACAACACAAACGTGGCCTAACCAATACACTTTTCTAAATCACCAAAATAAAGCCATGAAAGTCAAACAACAACAACAACAACAACCACAAGACAACTTAGATTAAGGCCAACATTCTAACTCTGTACTACAACAACACAAACATGGCCAAACCAATACACTTTTTAAAAATCACCAAAATAAAGCCATGAAAGTCAAACAACAACAACAACAACAACCACAAGACAACTTAGATTCAGGCCATCATTCTAACTCTGTACTACAACAACAACACAAACGTGGCCTAACCAATACACTTTTCTAAATCACCAAAATAAAGCCATGAAAGTCAAACAACAACAACAACCACAAGACAACTTAGATTAAGGCCAACATTCTAACTCTGTACTACAACAACACAAACATGGCCAAACCAATACACTTTTTAAAAATCACCAAAATAAAGCCATGAAAGTCAAACAACAACAACAACAACAACCACAAGACAACTTAGATTCAGGCCATCATTCTAACTCTGTACTACAACAACACAAACGTGGCCTAACCAATACACTTTTCTAAATCACCAAAATAAAGCCATGAAAGTCAAACAACAACAACAACAACAACCACAAGACAACTTAGATTAAGGCCAACATTCTAACTCTGTACTACAACAACACAAACATGGCCGAACCAAAACACTTTTCTTAATCACCAAAATAAAGCCATGAAAGTCAAACAACAACCACAAGACAACTTAGATTAAGGCCATCAGTTTAACTCTGCACTACAACAACACAAACATGGCCAAACCAATACACTTTTTAAAAATCACCAAAATAAAGCCATGAAAGTCAAACAACAACAACAACAACCACAAGACAACTTAGATTAAGGCCAACATTCTAACTCTGTACTACAACAACACAAACATGGCTAAACCATAACACTTTTTAAAAACACCAAAATAAAGCCATGAAAGTCAAACAACAACAACCACAAGACAACTTAGATTCAGGCCATCATTCTAACTCTGTACTACAACAACACAAACATGGCCAAACCAATACACTTTTTAAAAATCACCAAAATAAAGCCATGAAAGTCAAACAACAACAACAACAACAACCACAAGACAACTTAGATTCAGGCCATCATTCTAACTCTGTACTACAACAACAACACAAACGTGGCCTAACCAATACACTTTTCTAAATCACCAAAATAAAGCCATGAAAGTCAAACAACAACAACAACAACAACCACAAGACAACTTAGATTAAGGCCAACATTCTAACTCTGTACTACAACAACACAAACATGGCCAAACCAATACACTTTTTAAAAATCACCAAAATAAAGCCATGAAAGTCAAACAACAACAACAACAACAACCACAAGACAACTTAGATTCAGGCCATCATTCTAACTCTGTACTACAACAACACAAACGTGGCCTAACCAATACACTTTTCTAAATCACCAAAATAAAGCCATGAAAGTCAAACAACAACAACAACAACAACCACAAGACAACTTAGATTAAGGCCAACATTCTAACTCTGTACTACAACAACACAAACATGGCCGAACCAAAACACTTTTCTTAATCACCAAAATAAAGCCATGAAAGTCAAACAACAACCACAAGACAACTTAGATTAAGGCCAACATTCTAACTCTGTACTACAACAACACAAACATGGCCAAACCAAAACACTTTTCTTAATCACCAAAATAAAGCCATGAAAGTCAAACAACAACCACAAGACAACTTAGATTAAGGCCATCAGTTTAACTCTGCACTACAACAACACAAACATGGCCAAACCAATACACTTTTTAAAAATCACCAAAATAAAGCCATGAAAGTCAAACAACAACAACAACAACCACAAGACAACTTAGATTAAGGCCAACATTCTAACTCTGTACTACAACAACACAAACATGGCTAAACCAATACACTTTTTAAAAACACCAAAATAAAGCCATGAAAGTCAAACAACAACAACCACAAGACAACTTAGATTCAGGCCATCATTCTAACTCTGTACTACAACAACACAAACATGGCCAAACCAATACACTTTTCTTAATCACCAAAATAAAGCCATGAAAGTCAAACAACAACAACCACAACCACCACAAGACAACTTAGATTAAGGCCAACATTCTAACTCTGTACTACAACAACACAAACATGGCCAAACCAATACACTTTTTAAAAATCACCAAAATAAAGCCATGAAAGTCAAACAACAACAACAACAACCACAAGACAACTTAGATTAAGGCCAACATTCTAACTCTGTACTACAACAACACAAACGTGGCTAAACCAATACACTTTTCTTAATCACCAAAATAAAGCCATGAAAGTCAAACAACAACAACCACAAGACAACTTAGATTAAGGCCATCAGTTTAACTCTGTACTACAACAACACAAACATGGCCAAACCAATACACTTTTCGAAATCACCAAAATAAAGCCATGAAAGTCAAACAACAACAACAACAACCACAAGACAACTTAGATTAAGGCCATTATTCTAACTCTGTACTACAACAACACAAACATGGCTAAACCAATACACTTTTCGAAATCACCAAAATAAAGCCATGAAAGTCAAACAACAACAACAACCACCACAAGACAACTTAGATTAAGGCCAACATTCTAACTCTGTACTACAACAACACAAACATGGCCAAACCAATACACTTTTTAAAAATCACCAAAATAAAGCCATGAAAGTCAAACAACAACAACAACAACAACCACAAGACAACTTAGATTAAGGCCAACATTCTAACTCTGTACTACAACAACACAAACATGGCTAAACCAATACACTTTTCTTAATCACCAAAATAAAGCCATGAAAGTCAAACAACAACAACAACAACCACAAGACAACTTAGATTAAGGCCATCAATCTAACTCTGTACGACAACAACACAAACGTGGCTGAACCAATACACTTTTCGAAATCACCAAAATAAAGCCATGAAAGTCAAACAACAACAACAACCACCACAAGACAACTTAGATTAAGGCCATCATTCTAACTCTGTACTACAACAACACAAACGTGGCTGAACCAATACACTTTTTAAAAATCACCAAAATAAAGCCATGAAAGTCAAACAACAACAACAACAACCACAAGACAACTTAGATTAAGGCCATCAGTTTAACTCTGTACTACAACAACACAAACATGGCCAAACCAATACACTTTTTAAAAATCACCAAAATAAAGCCATGAAAGTCAAACAACAACAACAACAACCACAAGACAACTTGGATTAAGGCCATCAGTTTAACTCTGTACTACAACAACACAAACGTGGCCAAACCAATACACTTTTCTAAATCACCAAAATAAAGCCATGAAAGTCAAACAACAACCACAAGACAACTTAGATTAAGGCCTTCAGTCTAACTCTGTACTACAACAACACAAACGTGGCTGAACCAATACACTTTTTAAAAATCACCAAAATAAAGCCATGAAAGTCAAACAACAACCACAAGACAACTTAGATTAAGGCCATCAGTTTAACTCTGTACTACAACAACACAAACGTGGCCAAACCAATACACTTTTCGAAATCACCAAAATAAAGCCATGAAAGCAATAAAATGCAATCATAGGAACTGTGACGGAATTTTCACAATAACTGGCATAAACAGCATGTACCCACCAAAACCCTGCAGCCACAGCTGGCTGCATGAGTCACTCCACAATAGCAGAAGCATCAATCGGAGTATTATAGTTGTTCAATGATCCTTTAAGATCAATGAGTAGGGCAGTAGTCACACTGCCCTATGGAACTCGGGGCAGTTGATTCTCGATTTGAAGTTTTCGTGACTGAAAACACCCATGGAGTTTTCGATTGAAAGCTTTCGTGACTGCAGGGCTTCATCTTCTTGGTTCTTTCGGTAAAGTCGCGTAGAAGGGAGATAACAAAATAATAAAAATAAAACATGATAAAATAATGAAAATAAAACATAATAAAATAATGAAAATAAAACAATAAAATAATAAAAATAAAACATAATAACATTTCGATTTAAAGCTTTCGTGACTGCAGGGATTCATCTTCTTGGTTCTTTCGGTAAAGTCGCGTAGAAGGGAGATAATAAAATAATAAAAATAAAACATGATAAAATAATGAAAATAAAACATAATAAAATAATGAAAATAAAACATAATAAAATAATAAAAATATAACATAATAAAATAATAAAAATAAAACATGATAAAATAATAAAAATATTAAAATAAAACAATTCTCTTGTGAGAATTATTTCATTGTTTTAAAATAATGCAAATAAAAATAATTCTCTAGTGAGAATTGTATTATTTTATTATGTTTTATTTTTATTATTTTATTATTGACAAAAGTTTCAAATCTAGAATCTCAACACCAACACTGTCCGAGTTGAAAAAATAAATCTTCTTGGTTCTTTCGGTAAAGTCACGTAGATGCCATGGGTTGACTGCTGTGCCAGGCTAGGTGCATGAGGAGGAGGTCACGTGACAGACCCTGCAGGTGCCATGGGTTGACTGCTGTGCCAGGCTAGGTGCAGGAGGAGGAGGTCACGTGACAGACCCTGCAGGTGCCATGGGTTGACTGCTGTGCCAGGCTAGGTGCAGGAGGAGGAGGTCACGTGACAGACCCTGCAGGTGACATGGGTTGACTGCTGTGCCAGGCTAGGTGCAGGAGGAGGAGGTCACGTGACAGACCCTGCAGGTGCCATGGGTTGACTGCTGTGCCAGGCTAGGTGCAGGAGGAGGTCACGGGACAGACCCAGCAGGTGCCATGGGTTGACTGCTGTGCCAGGCTAGGTGCAGGAGGAGGTCACGGGACAGACCCTGCAGGTGCCATGGGTTGACTGCTGTGCCAGGCTAGGTGCAGGAGGAGGTCACGGGACAGACCCTGCAGGTGCCATGGGTTGACTGCTGTGCCAGGCTAGGTGCAGGAGGAGGTCACGTGACAGACCCAGCAGGTGCCACGGGTTGACTGCTGTGCCAGGCTAGGTGCAGGAGGAGGTCACGTGACAGACCCTGCAGGTGCCATGGGTGACTGCTGTGCCAGGCTAGGTGCAGGAGGAGGAGGTCACGGGACAGACCCTGCAGGTGCCATGGGTTGACTGCTGTGCCAGGCTAGGTGCAGGAGGAGGTCACGTGACAGACCCTGCAGGTGACATGGGTTTCCTGCTGTGCCAGGCTAGGTGCAGGAGGAGGAGGTCACGGGACCGACCCTGCAGGGGCCATTGGATGGCTGACAAAGCTCCCCCAGCTAGCCCACACAGTGGCTGTAGGGGCAAGTGCTGTTAGCAGCTAGTATCAGCACCTCCACACATACACAGACAAAGCTCCCCCAGGTAGCCCTCTAGCAGGGCTGTAGGGGCAAGTGGCTGTCACACACAGACAAAGCTCCCCCAGGTAGCCTCTAGCAGGGCTGTAGGGGCAAGTGGCTGTCACACACAGACAAAGCTCCCCCAGGTAGCCCTCTAGCAGGGCTGTAGGGGCAAGTGGCTGTCACACACAGCCAAAGCTCCCCCAGGTAGCCTCTAGCAGGGATGTAGGGGCAAGTGGCTGTCACACACAGACAAAGCTCCCCCGGGTAGCCTCTAGCAGGGCTGTAGGGGCAAGTGGCTGTCACACACAGACAAAGCTCCCCCAGGTAGCCTCTAGCAGGGATGTAGGGGCAAGTGGCTGTCACACACAGACAAAGCTCCCCCAGGTAGCCTCTAGCAGGGATGTAGGGGCAAGTGGCTGTCACACACAGACAAAGCTCCCCCGGGTAGCCTCTAGCAGGGCTGTAGGGGCAAGTGGCTGTCACACACAGACAAAGCTCCCCCAGGTAGCCTCTAGCAGGGATGTAGGGGCAAGTGGCTGTCACACACAGCCAAAGCTCCCCCAGGTAGCCTCTAGCAGGGATGTAGGGGCAAGTGGCTGTCACACACAGACAAAGCTCCCCCAGGTAGCCTCTAGCAGGGCTGTAGGGGCAAGAGGCCGTCAAACACAGACAAAGCTCCCCCAGGTAGCCCTCTAGCAGGGCTGTAGGGGCAAGTGGCTGTTACACACAGACAAAGCTCCCCCAGGTAGCCCTCTAGCAGGGCTGTAGGGGCAAGTGGCTGTCACACACAGCCAAAGCTCCCCCAGGTAGCCCTCTAGCAGGGCTGTAGGGGCAAGTGGCTGTCACACACAGACAAAGCTCCCCCGGGTAGCCTCTAGCAGGGCTGTAGGGGCAAGTGGCTGTCACACACAGACAAAGCTCCCCCAGGTAGCCTCTAGCAGGGATGTAGGGGCAAGTGGCTGTCACACACAGACAAAGCTCCCCCAGGTAGCGTCTAGCAGGGCTGTAGGGGCAAGTGGCTGTCACACACAGCCAAAGCTCCCCCAGGTAGACTCTAGCAGGGCTGTAGGGGCAAGTGGCTGTCACACACAGCCAAAGCTCCCCCAGGTAGCCCTCTAGCAGGGCTGTAGGGGCAAGTGGCTGTCACACACAGACAAAGCTCCCCCGGGTAGCCTCTAGCAGGGCTGTAGGGGCAAGTGGCTGTCACACACAGACAAAGCTCCCCCAGGTAGCGTCTAGCAGGGCTGTAGGGGCAAGTGGCTGTCACACACAGCCAAAGCTCCCCCGGGTAGCCTCTAGCAGGGATGTAGGGGCAAGTGGCTGTCACACACAGCCAAAGCTCCCCCAGGTAGCCCTCTAGCAGGGCTGTAGGGGCAAGTGGCTGTCACACACAGACAAAGTTCCCCCAGGTAGCCCTCTAGCAGGGCTGTAGGGGCAAGTGGCTGTCACACACAGACAAAGCTCCCCCGGGTAGCCTCTAGCAGGGCTGTAGGGGCAAGTGGCTGTCACACACAGACAAAGCTCCCCCGGGTAGCCTCTAGCAGGGCTGTAGGGGCAAGTGGCTGTCACACACAGCCAAAGCTCCCCCAGGTAGCCCTCTAGCAGGGCTGTAGGGGCAAGTGGCTGTCACACACAGCCAAAGCTCCCCCAGGTAGCCTCTAGCAGGGCTGTAGGGGCAAGTGGCTGTCACACACAGACAAAGCTCCCCCAGGTAGCCCTCTAGCAGGGCTGTAGGGGCAAGTGGCTGTCACACACAGACAAAGCTCCCCCGGGTAGCCTCTAGCAGGGCTGTAGGGGCAAGTGGCTGTCACACACAGACAAAGCTCCCCCGGGTAGCCTCTAGCAGGGCTGTAGGGGCAAGTGGCTGTCACACACAGCCAAAGCTCCCCCAGGTAGCCCTCTAGCAGGGCTGTAGGGGCAAGTGGCTGTCACACACAGCCAAAGCTCCCCCAGGTAGCCTCTAGCAGGGCTGTAGGGGCAAGTGGCTGTCACACACAGACAAAGCTCCCCCAGGTAGCCCTCTAGCAGGGCTGTAGGGGCAAGTGGCTGTCACACACAGACAAAGCTCCCCCAGGTAGCCTCTAGCAGGGATGTAGGGGCAAGTGGCTGTCACACACAGCCAAAGCTCCCCCAGGTAGCCCTCTAGCAGGGCTGTAGGGGCAAGTGCTGTTAGTAACGAGTAGCAGCACCTACACACAGACAGACACAGACAAAGCTCCCCCAGGTAGCCCTCTAGCAGGGCTGTGGGGGCAAGTGCTGTTAGTAGCAGCAGCAGCAGCGCTGCATATGAAGGCTACCGGCACTGTGATACCACACACACACAGAGAGGGGTGGTGTAGCCAGCACCACCACGCACCCCTAGCCCGGCCGCCTTTGTCTCCCCAAAGTGCCACTCACTCACACGGACACACTCACTGACCCATTCGCCCATTCGCCCACTCACTCACACACTCACTGACCACCGCGTTAGCGACTCGTTTTAGGGCTGAGTCGACCTAGGCGCTGGGGGGCATCGCTCCCCGAAGGGTTCCACGACACCGTCGCCCTCCAGTGGCGAGTCCACGAACACGGGGAGACGGGGGGAGCGGTGGCGCTGTGGTTAGCGCTTGATGGGTGTGTGAGTGGGTGGGTGAGTGAGTGGGTGAGTGAGTGGGTGAGTGAGTGGGTGAGTGGGTGGGTGAGTGAGTGGGTGAGTGGGTGGGTGAGTGGGTGGGTGGGTGGGTGAGTGAGTGAGTGGGTGAGTGAGTGGGTGAGTGGGTGGGTGAGTGGGTGAGTGGATGAGTGGGTGAGTGAGTGAGTGAGTGGGTGAGTGGGTGAGTGAGTGGGTGAGTGAGTGGGTGAGTGAGTGGGTGAGTGGGTGGGTGAGTGAGTGGGTGAGTGGGTGGGTGGGTGGGTGAGTGAGTGAGTGAGTGAGTGGGTGGGTGAGTGAGTGGGTGAGTGGGTGGGTGAGTGAGTGGGTGAGTGGGTGGGTGGGTGAGTGGGTGGGTGGGTGGGTGAGTGAGTGAGTGGGTGGGTGAGTGAGTGGGTGAGTGAGTGGGTGAGTGGGTGGGTGAGTGGGTGAGTGGATGAGTGGGTGAGTGAGTGAGTGGGTGAGTGGGTGGGTGGGTGAGTGAGTGAGTGGGTGAGTGGGTGAGTGAGTGGGTGAGTGAGTGGGTGAGTGGGTGGGTGAGTGAGTGGGTGAGTGGGTGGGTGGGTGGGTGAGTGAGTGGGTGGGTGGGTGAGTGAGTGAGTGGGTGAGTGAGTGGGTGAGTGGGTGGGTGAGTGGGTGAGTGGGTGGGTGTGTGGATGAGTGGGTGAGTGAGTGAGTGAGTGGGTGAGTGGGTGAGTGAGTGGGTGAGTGAGTGGGTGAGTGAGTGGGTGAGTGGGTGGGTGGGTGAGTGAGTGGGTGGGTGGGTGAGTGAGTGGGTGGGTGAGTGAGTGAGTGGGTGAGTGAGTGGGTGAGTGGGTGGGTGAGTGGGTGAGTGAGTGGGTGGGTGAGTGGGTGAGTGGGTGGGTGAGTGAGTGGGTGAGTGGGTGGGTGAGTGGGTGGGTGGGTGGGTGGGTGAGTGAGTGGGTGGGTGAGTGAGTGGGTGAGTGAGTGGGTGAGTGGGTGGGTGAGTGGCTGAGTGGGTGGGTGGGTGAGTGAGTGAGTGAGTGGGTGAGTGGGTGAGTGAGTGGGTGAGTGAGTGGGTGAGTGAGTGGGTGAGTGGGTGGGTGAGTGAGTGGGTGGGTGAGTGAGTGGGTGGGTGAGTGAGTGGGTGAGTGGGTGGGTGGGTGAGTGAGTGGGTGAGTGGGTGGGTGGGTGAGTGAGTGGGTGGGTGAGTGGGTGGGTGGGTGAGTGAGTGGGTGAGTGGGTGGGTGGGTGAGTGAGTGGGTGAGTGAGTGGGTGGGTGGGTGAGTGAGTGGGTGAGTAGGTGGGTGGGTGAGTGGGTGGGTGAGTGAGTGAGTGAGTGGGTGGGTGGGTGGGTGAGTGAGTGGGTGGGTGAGTGAGTGGGTGAGTGGGTGTGTGAGTGGGTGAGTGGGTGGGTGGGTGAGTGAGTGAGTGGGTGAGTGGGTGGGTGGGTGAGTGAGTGGGTGAGTGAGTGGGTGGCGGGGCGCATGAGTGACGTCATGACGAGGCTCACCCCCACTGACTCCTCCCACCACCCCCTGGCTCCTCCCACACTCCCCCTGGCTCCTCCCACACTCCCCCTGGCTCCTCCCACACTCCCGCTGGCTCCTCCCACCAACCCCCTGGCTCCTCCCACCAACCCCCTGGCTCCTCCCACACTCCCCCTGGCTCCTCCCACCAACCCCTGGCTCCTCCCACCAACCCCCTGGCTCCTCCCACCAACCCCTGGCTCCTCCCACCAAACCCCTGGCTCCTCCCACAAACCCCCTGGCTCCTCCCACACTCCCCCTGGCTCCTCCCACACTCCCCCTGGCTCCTCCCACACTCCCCCTGGCTCCTCCCACACTCCCCCTCGCTCCTCCCACCAACCCCTGGCTCCTCCCACCAACCCCCTGGCTCCTCCCACCAACCCCCTGGCTCCTCCCACCAACCCCTGGCTCCTCCCACCAACCCCCTGGCTCCTCCCACACTCCACCTGGCTCCTCCCACCAACCCCTGGCTCCTCCCACACTCCCCCTGGCTCCTCCCACACTCCCCCTGGCTCCTCCCACCAACCCCTGGTTCCTCCCACACTCCCCCTGGCTCCTCCCACCAACCCCTGGCTCCTCCCACACTCCCCCTGGCTCCTCCCACCAACCCCTGGCTCCTCCCACCAACCCCCTGGCTCCTCCCACCAACCTTCTGACTCCTCCCACCAACCCCCCTGGCTCCTCCCACCAACCCCTGGCTCCTCCCACCAACCCCCTGGCTCCTCCCACCAACCCCCTGACTCCTCCCACCAACCCCCCTGGCTCCTCCCACCAACCCCTGGCTCCTCCCACCAACCCCCTGACTCCTCCCACCAACCCCCCTGGCTCCTCCCACCAACCCCCTGGCTCCTCCCACCAACCCCCCTGGCTCCTCCCACCAACCCCCTGGCTCCTCCCACCAACCCCCTGACTCCTCCCACCAACCCCCCTGGCTCCTCCCACCAACCCCCTGGCTCCTCCCACCAACCCCCCTGGCTCCTCCCACCAACCCCCTGACTCCTCCCACCAACCCCCCTGGCTCCTCCCACCAACCCCTGGCTCCTCCCACCAACCCCCTGGCTCCTCCCACCAACCTTCTGACTCCTCCCACCAACCCCCCTGGCTCCTCCCACCAACCCCTGGCTCCTCCCACCAACCCCCTGGCTCCTCCCACCAACCCCCTGACTCCTCCCACCAACCCCCTGGCTCCTCCCACCAACCCCCTGGCTCCTCCCACCAACCCCCTGACTCCTCCCACCAACCCCCTGACTCCTCCCACCAACCCCCCTGGCTCCTCCCACCAACCCCTGGTTCCTCCCACCAACCCCCTGACTCCTCCCACCAACCCCCCTGGCTCCTCCCACCAACCCCCTGGCTCCTCCCACCAACCCCCCTGGCTCCTCCCACCAACCCCCTGACTCCTCCCACCAACCCCCCTGGCTCCTCCCACCAACCCCCTGACTCCTCCCACCAACCCCCCTGGCTCCTCCCACCAACCCCCTGGCTCCTCCCACCAACCCCCTGGCTCCTCCCACCAACCCCCCTGGCTCCTCCCACACTCCCCCTGGCTCCTCCCACCACCCCCTGACTCCTCCCACACTCCCCCTGGCTCCTCCCACACTCCACCTGGCTCCTCCCACCAACCCCCTGGCTCCTCCCACCAACCCCCTGGCTCCTCCCACACTCCCCCTGGCTCCTCCCACCAACCCCCTGGCTCCTCCCACACTCCCCCTGGCCCCTCCCACACTCCCCCTGGCTCCTCCCACACTCCCCTGGCTCCTCCCACCAACCCCCTGGCTCCTCCCACACTCCCCCTGGCTCCTCCCACACTCCCCTGGCTCCTCCCACCAACCCCCTGGCTCCTCCCACACTCCCCCTGGCTCCTCCCACACTCCCCTGGCTCCTCCCACCAACCCCCTGGCTCCTCCCACACTCCCCCTGGCTCCTCCCACACTCCCCTCGCTCCTCCCACCAACCCCCTGGCTCCTCCCACACTCCCCCTGGCTCCTCCCACACTCCCCCTGGCTCCTCCCACACTCTCCTGGCTCCTCCCACCAACCCCCTGGCTCCTCCCACACTCCCCTGGCTCCTCCCACACTCCCCCTGGCTCCTCCCACACTCCCCTGGCTCCTCCCACCAACCCCCTGGCTCCTCCCACACTCCCCTGGCTCCTCCCACCAAACCCCTGGCTCCTCCCACACTCCCCTGGCTCCTCCCACCAACCCCCTGGCTCCTCCCACACTCCCCCTGGCTCCTCCCACACTCCCCCTGGCTCCTCCCACACTCCCCTGGCTCCTCCCACCAAACCCCTGGCTCCTCCCACACTCCCCCTGGCTCCTCCCACACTCCCCTGGCTCCTCCCACACTCCCCCTGGCTCCTCCCACACTCCCCTGGCTCCTCCCACCAACCCCCTGGCTCCTCCCACACTCCCCTGGCTCCTCCCACCAAACCCCTGGCTCCTCCCACACTCCCCTGGCTCCTCCCACCAACCCCCTGGCTCCTCCCACACTCCCCCTGGCTCCTCCCACACTCCCCCTGGCTCCTCCCACACTCCCCTGGCTCCTCCCACCAACCCCCTGGCTCCTCCCACACTCCCCTGGCTCCTCCCACACTCCCCCTGGCTCCTCCCACACTCCCCCTGGCTCCTCCCACACTCCCCCTGGCTCCTCCCACACTCCCCTGGCTCCTCCCACCAACCCCCTGGCTCCTCCCACACTCCCCTCGCTCCTCCCACACTCCCCCTGGCTCCTCCCACACTCCCCCTGGCTCCTCCCACACTCCCCCTGGCTCCTCCCACACTCCCCTGGCTCCTCCCACCAACCCCCTGGCTCCTCCCACACTCCCCTGGCTCCTCCCACACTCCCCCTGGCTCCTCCCACACTCCCTCTGGCTCCTCCCACACTCCCCCTGGCTCCTCCCACACTCCCCTGGCTCCTCCCACCAACCCCCTGGCTCCTCCCACACTCCCCTGGCTCCTCCCACACTCCCCCTGGCTCCTCCCACACTCCCCTGGCTCCTCCCACCAACCCCCTGGCTCCTCCCACACTCCCCTGGCTCCTCCCACCAAACCCCTGGCTCCTCCCACACTCCCCTGGCTCCTCCCACCAACCCCCTGGCTCCTCCCACACTCCCCATGGCTCCTCCCACCACCCCCTGGCTCCTCCCACCAACCCCCTGGCTCCTCCCACCAACCCCCTGGCTCCTCCCACACTCCCCCTGGCTCCTCCCACACTCCCCCTGGCTCCTCCCACACTCCCCCTGGCTACTCCCACCAACCCCCTGGCTCCACCCACACTCCCCCTGGCTCCTCCAACACTCCCCCTGGCTCCTCCCACCAACCCCCCGACTCCTCCCACATTCCCCCTGGCTCCTCCCACTAACTCCCCTGGCTCCTCCCACACTCCCCCTCGCTCCTCCCACACTCCCCCTGGCTCCTCCCACCAACCCCCCGACTCCTCCCACACTCCCCCTGGCTCCTCCCACTAACTCCCCTGGCTCCTCCCACTAACTCCCCTGGCTCCTCCCACACTCCCCCTGGCTCCTCCCACACTCCCCCTGGCCCCTCCCACACTCCCCCTGGCTCCTCCCACTAACTCCCCTGGCTCCTCCCACACTCCCCCTGGCCCCTCCCACACTCCCCCTGGCTCCTCCCACTAACTCCCCTGGCTCCTCCCACACTCCCCCTGGTTCCTCCCACACTCCCCCTGGCTCCTCCCACCAACCCCCTGGCTCCTCCCACACTCCCCCTGGCTCCTCCCACTAACTCCCCTGGCTCCTCCTACACTCCCCCTGGCTCCTCCCACACTCCCCCTGGCTTCTCCCACACTCCCCTTCGCTCCTCCCACATTCCCCCTGGCTCCTCCCACTAACTCCCCTGGCCCCTCCCACACTCCCCCTGGCTCCTCCCACCAACCCCCCGACTCCTCCCACACTCCCCCTGGCTCCTCCCACACTCCCCCTGGCTCCTCCCACATTCCCCCTGGCTCCTCCCACTAACTCCCCTGGCCCCTCCCACACTCCCCCTGGCTCCTCCCACCAACCCCCCGACTCCTCCCACACTCCCCCTGGCTCCTCCCACTAACTCCCCCTGGCTCCTCCCACCACCCCCCCATCCTTCCTCCTCACGAGGTCCCAGATCATCACCATCATCACCACCACCATCACCACCATCACCACGCTCCTGCTGCTTGTGCCGCCGTCGTTTGCACGCCGTGGTGAGGTTGACTTGCAGGGGTGGACGACGAGGAGGAGGTGGAGGAGGAGGTGGAGAGAGAGGAGAGAGAGAGAGAGGCGGGAGAGAGGGAGGGAGGGAGGGTGACGTCCACCTCATCCACCATCCCCATCGACGCTGATTCAACGCAGGGGCCATCGGCAAATCTTCCGCAACAACAACAACAACAACCACCACCACCAACAACAACAACAACCAACAACAACAATCACAAGGTACAAGCAAAGCAGCAGCAGCAGCAGCGTCGTCGTCTGCTTTAAAGTTCGTAACGTAGCGAGCGGTGGTTGGTGTTGTGGTGGTGGTTGTGGTGGTTGTTTGTGTTTGGTTGTTGTTGTGGTTGTTTGTGTTGGTTGTTGTTGTGGTGGTTTGTGTTGGTTGTTGTTGTGGTGGTTGTTATGGTTGTTGTTGTTTGTGTGGTGGTTGTTTGTGTGGTTTGTGTGGTGGTGGTTTGTGTGGTGTTGTTGTGGTGGTGGTTGTTGTGGGAGTTGTTGTTGTGGTGGTTGTTGTGGTTGTGGTGGTGGTGGTTGTTTGTGTGGTTGTTTTTGTGGTGTTGTTGTGGTTGTTTGTGTGGTTTGTGTGGTGGTGGTTTGTGTGGTGTTGTTGTGGTGGTGGTTGTTGTGGTGGTTGTTGTTGTGGTAGTTTGTGTGGTGTTGTGGTGGTGGTTGTTGTGGTGGTTTGTGTGGTGTTGTGGTGGTTGTTGTGGTTGTTGTGGTGGTGGTTGTTGTGGTGGTGGTTGTTGTGGTGGTTTGTGTGCTGTTGTGGTGGTGGTTGTGGTGTTGTGGTGGTGGTTGTGGTGGTTGTTTGTGTATGTTTGTGTGGTGTTTGTGTGGTGGTTGTTGTTGTGGTTGTTGTGGTGGTGGTTGTGGTGGTTGTTGTTGTGGTTGTTTGTGTGGTGTTTGTGTGGTGGTTGTTGTTGTGGTGGTTGTTGTTGTGGTTGTTTGTGTGGTTGTTGTGGTGGTGGTTGTGGTGGTTGTTGTTGTTGTGGTGGTGGTTGTTGTTGTGGTTGTTTGTGTGGTTGTTGTGGTGGTTGTTGTTGTGGTGGTTGTTGTGGTTGTTTGTGTGGTTGTTGTTGTGGTTATTTGCTGTTTGTGTGATGGTTGTTGTGGTGGTGGTTGTTGTTGTTGTGGGTGTTGTGGTGGTGGCTGTTGTTGTGGTAGTTTGTGTGGTGGTTGTTGTTGTGGTGGTTGTTTGTGTGGTGGTTGTTGTGGTTGTTGTTTATGTGGTGGTTGTTGTTGTGGTGGTTGTTTGTGTGATGTGTGTGGTGTGTGTGGTGTGTGTGTGTGTACTGTGTGTGTGGTGTGTGTACTGCGTGTGTACTGTGTGTGTGGTGTGTGTGGTGTGTGTGTGGTATGGTGTGTGTACTGTGCGTGTGTGGTGTGTGTGTGTGGGATTTGTGTGTGGTGTGTGTACTGTGTGTGTGTGTGGTGTGGGTGTGTGTGGTGTGTGTGATGTGGGTATGTGGGGTGATGTGTGTGTGGTGTGTGTGGTGTGGGGGGTGGGTGGGTGAGTTTGTGGATGAGTGGGTGGATGAGTGGGTGGATGAGTGGGTTGGTGTGTGGATGAGTGGGTGGGTGAGTGGATGGGTGGGTGAGTGGGTGGATGAGTGAGTGGGTGGGTGGGTTGGTGTGTGGATGAGTGGGTGGGTGAGTGGTTGAGTGGATGGGTGGGTGAGTGGATGGGTGGGTGAGTGGGTAGATGAGTGAGTGGGTGAGTGGATGGGTGGTTGAGTGAGTGGGTGGATGAGTGGGTGGGTGGGTGGGTGAGTGGGTGGGTGAGTGGGTGAGTGGATGGATGGGTGAGTGGGTGAGTGGGTGGGTGAGTGGGTGAGTGAGTGAGTAGGTCAGTGGGTGGGTGAGTGGGTTGGTGTGTGGGTGGGTGGATAAGTGGGTGGGTGGGTGAGTGAGTGGATGGGTGGTTGAGTGAGTGGGTGGATGAGTGGGTGAGTGGGTGAGTGAGTGGATGGATGGGTGGGTGAGTGGGTGGGTGAGTGAGTGAGTGGGTCAGTGGGTGGGTGTGTGGGTTGGTGTGTGGGTGAGTGGGTGGGTGGGTGGATGAGTTGGTGGGTGGGTGAGTGAGTAGTTGTGTGTCTGTCTGTGTGACACTGGGGGAGAGACAAAGGCGGCCGGGGGTGGTGGTGCTGGCCACCCACTTGCCCCTACAGCCTGCTGCAGGCTACCTGGGGGAGCTTTGTCTTTGTGTCTAGGTGCTGCTGCTACTACTCACACAGCACTTGCCCCTACAGCCTGCTGCAGGCTACCTGGGGAAGCGTTGTCTTTGTTGTTGTTGTTGTTGTTTGTTGTTGATGTTAGGAGGGAGGGGGGGTTGGGGTGTTGTGGGTTGTTGATCAGGAGTGGGACAGCGGATGATCGAACTCTGTGTGTGTCTCTGTGTGTGTGCCTCTGTGTGTCTCTCTGTGTGTGTCTCTGTGTGTGTCTCTGTGTGTGTGTCTCTGTGTGTGCCTCTGTGTGTGTGTCTGTGTGTCTGTGTGTCTCTGTGTGTGCCTCTGTGTGTGTGTCTCTGTGTGTGTGTCTGTGTGTGTGTGTCTGTGTGTCTCTGTGTGTGTCTGTGTGTGTGTCTCTGTGTGTGTGTGTCTGTGTGTGTCTCTGTGTGTGTGTGTGTCTGTGTGTGTCTCTGTGTGTGTGTGTCTGTGTGTGTCTCTGTGTGTGTGTGTCTCTGTGTGTCTGCGTGTGTCTGTGTGTGTGTGTGTCTCTGTGTGTGTGTGTCTGTGTGTGTCTCTGTGTGTCTGCGTGTGTCTGTGTGTGTGTGTCTCTCTGTGTGTGTCTGTGTGTCTGTGTGTCTGTGTGTGTGTCTGTGTGTGTGTGTCTGTGTGTGTGTGTGTGTCTGAGTGTGTGTGTGTCTGTGTGTCTGTGTGTGTGTCTGTGTGTGTGCCTCTGTGTGTGTGTCTGTGTGTGTGCCTCTGTGTGTGTGCCTCTGTGTGTGTGCCTCTGTGTGTGTGTCTGTGTGCCTCTGTGTGTGTGTCTCTGTGTGTGCCTCTGTGTGTGTGTCTGTGTGTCTGTGTGTGTTTCTGTGTGTGCCTCTGTGTGTGTGTCTGTGTGTGTGTCTGTGTGTGTGTGTCTCTCTGTGTGTGTCTCTGTGTGTGTCTCTGTGTGTGTGTCTGTGTGTGTGTGTCTCTCTGTGTGTGTCTCTGTGTGTGTGTCTGTGTGTGTGTCTGTGTGTGTGTGTCTCTGTGTGTGTGTCTGTGTGTGTGTGTCTCTGTGTGTGTCTGTGTGTGTCTGTGTGTGTCTGTGTGTGTGTGTCTGCGTGTGTCTGTGTGTGTGTGTGTCTCTGTGTGTGTCTCTGTGTGTGTGTCTGTGTGTGTGTCTGTGTGTGTGTGTGTCTCTGTGTGTGTGTCTCTGTGTGTGTCTGTGTGTGTGTCTGTGTGTGTGTCTGTGTGTGTGTGTGTGTGTCTGTGTGTGTGTGTGTGTGTCTGTGTGTGTGTGTCTGTGTGTGTGTCTGTGTGTGTGTCTGTGTGTGTGTGTCTGTGTGTGTGTCTGTGTGTGTGTGTGTCTCTGTGTGTGTGTCTCTGTGTGTGTGTCTGTGTGTGTCTGTGTGTGTGTCTGTGTGTGTGTCTGTGTGTGTGTCTGTGTGTGTGTGTGTGTGTGTCTGTGTGTGTGTGTGTGTCTGTGTGTGTGTGTCTGTGTGTGTGTCTGTGTGTGTGTCTGTGTGTGTGTGTCTGTGTGTGTGTCTGTGTGTGTGTGTGTCTCTGTGTGTGTGTCTCTGTGTGTGTGTCTGTGTGTGTCTGTGTGTGTGTCTGTGTGTGTGTCTGTGTGTGTGTCTGTGTGTGTGTGTGTGTGTCTGTGTGTGTGTGTGTGTCTGTGTGTGTGTGTCTGTGTGTGTGTCTGTGTGTGTGTCTGTGTGTGTGTGTCTGTGTGTGTGTCTGTGTGTGTGTGTCTGTGTGTGGTTTACGTGGAAGTTGTTGTTTGTGTTGTTGTTGTGGTGGGGGAAGTTTACGTTACGCGCGCGTCTCGCCCCCCCCCTCCCCCACAACAACCACAACAACAACCACAACAACAACAACCACAACAACAATCACAACAACAATCACAACAACAATCACAACAACAATCACAACAACAACCACAACAACAATCACAACAAACACCGTGGTTGCGGCCTAGCCGAGTCTGCGGTAAGCCTGCGGCCTTGCCTGGCGGGGCCTGCCCGTCTCGCGAGGCCGCGTGGGGCGGGCGAGGCTAGGCGAGGCCGCGGCCTCACGGGGCGGGGCGCGGTGGCAGGCCTTGGGGTGCGTTGGCTGAATGGAATCATCAACAACAACAACGACGACGATGTCGTTAATATCATTATTAACATCATTAACATCACAACACCATTAACATCACAACATAATTAACATTACCATCAACATCATCATCACCATCAACACCATCATCATTATTACCATCAACACCATCATCATTATTACCATCATCATCATTATCACCACCATCATCAACATCACAACATCATCAGCATCACCACCATCATCAACATCACAACATCATCATCATCACCACCATCATCATCACAACATCATCATTATCAACATCATCATCAACATCACAACATCATCATTATCAACATCATCATCAACATCACAACATCATCATTATTAACATCATCATCAACATCACCATCAACACCATCATCAGCATCAACATCATCATCAACATCACCATCAACATCATCATCAACATCAACATCACCATCATCAACATAATATATCATCACCATCAACATCATCAACATCATCATCAACATCACCATCATCAACATCACCATCATCAACATCACCATCATCAACATCACCATCAACCTCATCATCAACATCATCATCACCATCATCAACATCATCATCACCATCATCAACATCACAACATCATCATTATCAACATCATCATCAACATCACAACATCATCATTATTAACATCATCATCAACATCACCATCAACACCATCATCAGCATCACCATCAACATCATCATCAACATCACCATCAACATCATCATCAACATCATCATCAACATCACCATCATCAACATAATATATTATCACCATCAACATCATCAACATCATCATCAACATCACCATCATCATCATCATCACCATCAACACCATCACCATTATTACCATCAACATCACCATCAACACCATCAACATTATTACCATCTACATCATTATTACCATCAACATCGCCATCAACAACATCACCATCATCAACATCACCATCATCAACATCGCCATCATCAACATCACCATCATCAACATCACCATCATCAACATCATCATCACCATCATCAACATCAAAACATCATCATTATCAACATCATCATCAACATCACAACATCATCATTATCAACATCATCATCAACATCACAACATCATCATTATCAACATCATCATCAACATCACAACATCATCATTAAACATCAACATCAACACCATCATCATTATTACCATCAACATCACCATCATTATTACCATCAACATCACCATCAACATCACCATCAACATCACCATCAACATCACCATCAACATCACCATCAACATCACCATCAACATCACCATCAACATCACCATCATCAACATCATCATTACCATCAACATCACCATCATCATTACCATCAACATCACCATCATCAACATCATCATCATTATTAACATCACCATCATCAACATCACCATCATCAACATAACCATCATCAACATCACCGTCATCATCATTATTACCATCAACATCACCATCACCAACATCACCATCATTATTACCATCACCATCAACAACACCACCACCATCATTATTGCCATCAACATCACCATCACCACCATGCAAGAGTGGCGTTGTTGTTGTTGTGATGTTAGTGAGTTGTTGTTGTGATGTTAGTGAGTTGTTGTTGTTGTTGTGATGTTAGTGAGTTGTTGTTGTTGTGATGGTGATGGTGGTGATGGTGTGTGTAGTTGTAGACATCGCGGGACACAATGCTCACAGCACTTGCCCCTACAGCCCCTGTGTGTGGGGCTACCTGGGGGAGCTTTGTCTGATGGTGGTGGTAGTGATGGTGGTGGTAGTGATGGTGGTGGTAGTGATGGTAGTGATGGTGGTGGTAGTGATGGTAGTGGTGGTGATGGTGGTGGTAGTGATGGTAGTGATGGTGGTGGTAGTGATGGTAGTGGTAGTGATGGTGGTGGTAGTGATGGTAGTGATGGTGGTGGTAGTGATGGTAGTGGTGGTGATGGTGGTGGTAGTGATGGTAGTGATGGTGGTGGTATTGATGGTGGTGGTAGTGATGGTAGTGGTAGTGATGGTGGTGGTAGTGATGGTAGTGATGGTGGTGGTAGTGATGGTAGTGGTGGTGATGGTGGTGGTAGTGATGGTAGTGATGGTGGTGGTATTGATGGTAGTGGTAGTGATGGTAGTGGTAGTGATGGTGGTGGTAGTGATGGTAGTGATGGTGGTGGTAGTGATGGTAGTGATGGTGGTGGTAGTGATGGTAGTGATGGTGGTGGTAGTGGTGGTTGTGATGATTTAGATAGTGGTGGTAGTGTTGGTGGTGTTACAGGTGACTTCAATGCCCGAGTGGGTGGTTGGTGAGTGGGTGGTTGGGTGTGTGGTTGGGTGGGTGGGTGGTTGGGTGGGTGGGTGGGTGGTTGGGTGGGTGGGTGGGTGAGTGGTTGGGTGGGTGGGTGAGTGGTTGGGTGGGTGGGTGGGTGAGTGGGTGGTTGGGTGGGTGGGTGGGTGAGTGGGTGGGTGAGTGGGTGGTTGGGTGGGTGAATGGGTGAGTGGGTGGTTCGAGTGAGTGGGTGGGTGTTTGGTTGGGTGGTTGGGTGGGTGAGTGGGTGGGTGGTTGGGTGAGTGGTTGGGTGAGTGGGTGGTTGGGTGAGTGGGTGGTTGGGTGGTTGGGTGGTTGGGTGGATGAGTGGGTGGGTGATTGGGTGGTTGGGTAAGTGAGTGGTTGGGTGAGTGGGTGAGTAGTTAGTGGTGAGTGTGTAGTGAGTGTGTAGTGAGTGAGTGGTGAGTGAGTGGTGAGTGAGTGGTGAGTGAGTGGTTAGTGAGTGAGTGGTGAGTGAGTGTGTGAGTGAGTGAGTGGTGAGTGAGTAGTGAGTGAGTGGTGAGTGACTAACATCTGATCCCCCCCCCCCCATCTCTTCACTCCCTATCACAAACCAAAACACAACCTCAGATTGCTGCACTCCATCTAGCACCAAACTCCACCACCACAAAGTCCACCACCACAAACTCACCACCCTTACCACCAACTCTCTCCACCATCACCACCACTGCCACCATCAACCAACACCACCACCGACACCACCACCACTACCACCACCAACCACCACCACCACCAATCAACATCACCGACACCACCACCACTACCACCACCACCAACCACCGCCACCACCAATCAACACCACCACCACCAACACCACCAACATCACCAACACCACCAATCAACACCACCGCCACCAACACCACCACCAACATCACCAACCACTGCCACCACCAATTAACACCACTGACACCACCACCACCACCAACCACCGCCACCAACCACCGCCACCACCAATCAACACCACCACCACCAACACCACCAACATCACCAACCACCGCCACCACCAATTAACACCACTGACACCACCACCACCACCAACCACCGCCACCACCAATTAACACCACCACCACCAACACCACCAATCAACGCCACCGCCACTAACACCACCACCGCCACTACCACCATCACCAACCACCAACACCACCGACACCACCAACACCACCACCAATCAACACCACCACCACCACCGACACCACCACCACCACTCTCACCATCACCAACCACCACCACCAATCAACACCACCGCCACCACCACCACCACCAGCCATGAACGGCGTTGCCACCACCACCACCGCCACCACCGCCACGGACGACGACGACGCCGAAGCCGTCTCCTCCCCGTTGCTCGCCGCCACGTCCTCTCGGCCATCGCCCCCCCCCACCTCCTCCACCTCCACCACCACCTCCACCTCCCCATGAACATCAACACCATCAACACCATCACCACCATCACCATCAACACCACCAGGAGCCGGCGGTGCGGCAATCTCCGTGATCGCCAACGGCGGTGAAGGAGGTGGTGGAGGAGGTGGTGGAGGTGGTGGAGGAGGTGGTGGTGGAGGGGATGGGGGAGGAGGTGGAGGAGGAGGTGGAGGTGGTGGAGGAGGTGGTGGTGGAGGGGATGGGGAGGAGGTGGAGGAGGTGGTGGTGGAGGGGATGGGGGAGGAGGAGATGATGGAGGAAGTGGAGGAGGAGATGATGGAGGAGGAGTAGGAGGAGGTGGAGGAGGTGGAGGTGGAGGAGGTGGTGGAGGAGGTGGAGGAGGGGAGGTGGAGGAGGAGGTGGAGGAGTAGGTGGAGATGGAGGAGGAGATGATGGAGGAGGAGGAGGTGGAGGAGGAGATGGAGGTGGAGGAGTAGGAGGAGGTGGAGGAGGAGTAGGAGGAGGTGGAGGAGGTGGAGGTGGAGGAGGAGGAGGAGGTGGAGGGGATGGGGGAGGTGGAGGAGGAGGAGATGATGGAGGAGGAGGAGGTGGAGGAGGAGGAGGTGGAGGAGGTGGTGGAGGAGGTGGTGGAGGAGGAGATGATGGAGGAGGAGTAGGAGGAGGTGGAGGAGGAGGAGGTGGAGGTGGTGGAGGGGATGGGGGAGGTGGAGGAGGATGTGGAGGAGGAGGTGGAGGAAGTGGAGGAGGAGGTGATGGAGGAGGTGGAGATGGAGGAGGAGATGGAGGAGGAGGTGGAGGAGGAGATGGAGGTGGAGGAGGAGGTGGAGGAGGAGGTGGAGTAGGTGGAGATGATGACGGCCGTGGGAACACGGCGGAGTTGAACGAAGAGGTGAAAGGAGGAGGAGGTGGAGCAGGAGGAGGAGATGGTGGTGAAGGTGGAGGAGGTGGAGGAGGTGGTGGAGGAGATGGAGGAGGAGGTGGTGGTGAAGGAGGAGATGGAGGAGGTGGAGGAGGAGGTGGAGGAGGTGGACTAGCAGGTGGAGTAGTAGTAGCAGCAGGTGGAGTAGCAGCAGGTGGAGTAGCAGGTGGACTAGCAGGTGGAGTAGTAGTAGCAGCAGGTGGAGTAGCAGCAGGTGAGTAGCAGGTGGACTAGCAGGTGAAGTAGTAGTAGCAGCAGGTGGAGTAGTAGGAGGAGTAGGATGTGGTGATGACGGCCGTGTCAACACAGCGTCCGTGAGCTACGGGGCTCAAGGCGGCCACCACCATCACCACCACCACCACCACCACCACGATGTCGTCGTCAACGACAACAACAACGACAACAACAACGACAACAACAACGATGAGGAGCCGGTGGTCGTCGACGACGACGACGACGACGACGACGTCGCCACGGCAACAACAACAACAACGTCGTCGAAACCCGCTGAGGAGTGGCGACTCTTCTGCGAGTCGCGAGCGCGACAGGTGGCTTGCTCCCTCGCTCGCCGCTACCTCCTGCTCACCGGGCGAGGTGGTGGACGTGGTGGTGGACGTGGTGGTGGACGTGGTGAAGCGGCGGACGACTCCGAGTTTGCCCGAGTCTTCACCGACTGCTTCCGCCGCCACTTTGCTGCGGAGCTTCGACTGCCGTCCGGGGCGAGGGCGGAGCGGGTGGACGACGAGGGGGTGGACGTGGTGGTGGACGAGGCGGTGGACGTGTTGGTGGGCGAGGGGGTAGGCGAGAAGGTGGACAACGGCGGTCGGCTCTCCGCTCCGCCACCACCACCATCATCATCATCACCACCACCATCATCATCACCACCACCATCATCATCATCATCACCACCGTCACCACCACCATCATCACCACCACCACCATCATCATCATCACCACCACCACCATCATCATCATCATCACCACCACCACCATCATCATCATCATCACCACCCACCACCACCACCATCATCATCACCACCACCACCACATCATCATCTTGCTGCTGCTGCTGCTGCTGGTGCCGTTTCCCACGGCGATGGACGACATCGCCACTCGTCCGGCTACAGGCAGAGCTTGCCGATGGTGCCGATGGTGCCGATGGTGCCGATGGTGTCGATGGTGCCGATGGTGCCGATGGTGCCGATGGTGCCGATGGTGACCGCTGGCGGTGGTACCACCGGCTGTTGTGCGGTGGTATGGGCGGGCGAGCTGAACGGCCAGCCGCAAGCCTCGCACTACGCCCACGTGGCGTGCAGGCCGCTCGCAGCGACATCGTCACCATCGTCACCATCGTCACCATCATCGCCATCATCGCCATCGCCATCAGCAGCAGCAGCAGCATCATCATCAGCAGGATTAGCAGCAGCAGCAGCAGCTCCATCACCATCATCACCATCATCACCATCAGCATCATCAGCATCAGCAGCAGCATCATCAGCAGCAGCAGCATCATCATCAGCAGCAGCATCATCATCATCAGCAGCATCATCAGCAGCAGCAGCAGCTCCATCGGCTGCCCCGACCTCTTCATTGTCCTCCTCCTCACTCTCCTCCCCTCCTCCCCTCCTCCTACTGCCGGTACCCACCGCCACCACCGCCACCACCGCCACCACCGCCACCACCGCCACCACCGCCACCACCGCCACCACCGCGAGCACGGGCCTAGCGCAGTCCACCTCCGAGTACGGAGTCTCCTCCCGCCTCGATCCCCCTCGGTGCGGCGGCCATCGTTGTAGCACCACCACCGCCACCACCGGAACCTTCGGCAGATACGGCACCACCACCACCACCACGGCCCACGCCGGTGCCGGTGCCGGCATCGGCGCGGCCGCGTCGGCATCGTCCGTGGCAAAGTCTCACAGCTCCGGGGATCTGACTTATGGAGGCGGCGGGCGGCAAAGGGGGGGCGGCCGGGGTTGCCGGTGGCGGCAACAGCAGCTGCTGCTCTGCCTACGGTACCGTTGCCATGACCACCACCGCCGCCGCGCCGGTGGTGGTGCCGGCACCGGCGACGCCGACGCCGACTCCGCCGGGAAAGTTCTCGCTGCGACGGGTTCGGAGCATCTTCCAGCGACGGCCGGCGTCTCTGGTGGACGACACTCGGACGTCACCCGGCACCGCCACCGGCACCACCACCGGCACCACCACCGGCACCACCGCCGGCAGCACCGCGCCGTTCTCGTTGGTGACCTCACCGTCGCCCGGCGGTGGCGGTGGCGGGTGGCGGGTGGCGGCGTTGCCGTGACGCCAGAGTTGGGCGTGTGGGCACGGAGGCTGGAGAAGCTGCGGCTCTCGAAGAAGCGTCCTCGGAACGCCGGTGGTGGTGGCGGTGGCGGTGGTGGTGGTGGCGGCGGCGGTGGTGGTGGCGGCGGCGGTGGTGGTGGTGGTGGTGCCGGACCGCGGAGGGAAGGAGTGATGCGCTTCTTTGAGAGCGGCGGTTGTGGCGGTGGTGGAGGGGAGCTGGGTGGTGGCGGTGGTGGCGGTGGTGGCGGTGGTGGCGGTGGTGGCGGGGGGGGGGTTGACGGTGCGTCCGTGGCTGCGGTGCCGGCTGGTGCTGAACGGCGCGACGGCCGGAGTCGGTGTGGGGCAACACACGCTGCACTTTCACGTGCCGCCCAAGGTGCGTGGTGTGTGTGTGTGGGTGACACTGTGTGTGTGTAGGTGGGGGGGGTTGACACTGTGTGTGTGTGGGTGGGTGACACTGTGTGTGTGTGTGGGTGGGTGGGTGACACTGTGTGTGTGTGTGTGGGTGACACTGTGTGTGTGTGTTTGTGTGGGTGACACTGTGTGTGTGTAGGTGGGTGACACTGTGTGTGTGTGGGTGGGTGACACTGTGTGTGTGTGACACTGTGTGTGTGTAGGTGGGTGACACTGTGTGTGTGTGTGTGGGTGACACTGTGTGTGTGTGTGGGTGGGTGACACTGTGTGTGTGTAGGTGGGTGACACTGTGTGTGTGTGGGTGGGTGACACTGTGTGTGTGTGTGGGTGGGTGACACTGTGTGTGTGTGTGTGGGTGGGTGACACTGTGTGTGTGTGTGTGGGTGGGTGACACTGTGTGTGTGTGACACTGTGTGTGTGTAGGTGGGTGACACTGTGTGTGTGTGTGTGGGTGACACTGTGTGTGTGTGTGGGTGGGTGACACTGTGTGTGTGTGTGTGGGTGGGTGACACTGTGTGTGTGTGTGGGTGGGTGGGTGACACTGTGTGTGTGTGTGTGGGTGGGTGACACTGTGTGTGTGTGACACTGTGTGTGTGTAGGTGGGTGACACTGTGTGTGTGTGTGTGGGTGACACTGTGTGTGTGTGTGTGGGTGGGTGACACTGTGTGTGTGTAGGTGGGTGACACTGTGTGTGTGGGTGGGTGACACTGTGTGTGTGTGTGGGTGGGTGACACTGTGTGTGTGTGTGTGTGGGTGGGTGACACTGTGTGTGTGTGACACTGTGTGTGTGTAGGTGGGTGACACTGTGTGTGTGTGGGTGGGTGACACTGTGTGTGTGTAGGTGGGTGACACTGTGTGTGTGTGTTTGTGTGGGTGACACTGTGTGTGTGTAGGTGGGTGACACTGTGTGTGTGTGTGTGGGTGGGTGACACTGTGTGTGTGTGTGGGTGGGTGGGTGACACTGTGTGTGTGTGTGTGGGTGGGTGACACTGTGTGTGTGTGACACTGTGTGTGTGTGTGTACACTGTGTGTGTGTGTGTACACTGTGTGTGTACACTGTGTGTGTGTGTGTGTACACTGTGTGTGTGTGTATGTGTGTGTGTGTGCAGGCTAGCCGTGCACGTGTCTCCGTGCCGTGTGTCGCGCTGAGTGAGGTGTGTGTGTGTGTGTACACTGTGTGTGTGTACACTGTGTGTGTACACTGTGTGTGTGTACACTGTGTGCCGTGTGTGTGTGTACGTGTGTGTGTACGTGTGTGTGTACACTGTGTGTGTGTGTATACACTGTGTATGTGTGTACACTGTGTGTGTGTGTACACTGTGTGTGTGTACACTGTGTGTGTGTACACTGTGTGCCGTGTGTGTGTGTACGTGTGTGTGTACGTGTGTGTGTCACTGTGTGTGTGTGTGTACACTGTGTGTGTGTGTACACTGTGTGTGTGTGTACACTGTGTGTGTGTACACTGTGTGTGTGTATACACTGTGTATGTGTGTGTGTGTCACTGTGTGTGTGTGTGTACACTGTGTGTGTACACTGTGTGTGTGTACACTGTGTGTGTGTACACTGTGTGTGTGTGTACACTGTGTGTGTGTACACTGTGTGTGTGTACACTGTGTGTGTGTGTGTACACTGTGTGTGTGTACACTGTGTGTGTGTACACTGTGTGTGTGTGTGTACACTGTGTGTGTGTGTACACTGTGTGTGTGTACACTGTGTGTGTGTACACTGTGTGCCGTGTGTGTGTGTACGTGTGTGTGTCACTGTGTGTGTGTGTGTACACTGTGTGTGTGTACACTGTGTGTGTGTACACTGTGTGTGTGTGTACACTGTGTGTGTGTACACTGTGTGTGTGTGTGTACACTGTGTGTGTGTACACTGTGTGTGTGTACACTGTGTGTGTACACTGTGTGTGTACACTGTGTGTGTGTGTACTGTGTGTGTGTACACTGTGTGTGTGTGTACACTGTGTGTGTGTGTACACTGTGTGTGTGTACACTGTGTGCCGTGTGTGTGTGTACGTGTGTGTGTACACTGTGTGTGTGTGTACACTGTGTGTGTGTACACTGTGTGCCGTGTGTGTGTGTACGTGTGTGTGTACACTGTGTGTGTGTGTGTGTACACTGTGTGTGTGTACACTGTGTGTGTGTACACTGTGTGTGTACACTGTGTGTGTGTGTGTGTACACTGTGTGTGTGTACACTGTGTGTGTGTACGTGTGTGTGTACACTGTGTGTGTGTGTGTGTACACTGTGTGTGTGTGTACACTGTGTGTGTGTACACTGTGTGTGTACACTGTGTGTGTATGTGTGTGTGTGTGCAGGCGAGCCGTGCGCGTGTCTCCGTGCCGTGTGCCGCGCTGAGTGAGGTGTGTGTGTGTGTACACTGTGTGTGTGTACACTGTGTGTGTACACTGTGTGTGTGTGTGTGTACACTGTGTGTGTGTGTGTACACTGTGTGTGTACACTGTGTGTGTGTGTGTACACTGTGTGTGTGTACACTGTGTGTGTGTGTGTACACTGTGTGTGTGTACACTGTGTGTGTGTGTGTACACTGTGTGTGTGTACACTGTGTGTGTGTGTGTGTACACTGTGTGTGTGTACACTGTGTGTGTGTGTGTACACTGTGTGTGTACACTGTGTGTCTGTGTGTGTGTGTGTGTACACTGTGTGTGTACACTGTGTGTGTGTGTACACTGTGTGTGTGTACACTGTGTGTGTGTGTGTGTATGTATGTGTGTGTGTACACTGTGTGTGTGTACACTATGTCTGTATGTGTGTGTATGTGTGTGTGTGTGCAGGCGAGCCGTGCGCGTGTCTCCGTGCCGTGTGCCGCGCTGAGTGAGGTGCGGCCGACCGGCGCGCTGGAGCTGCCGGAGCATCACCACAGCAGCTTCCTCATCAAGGTGGCACCACCACCACAACCACCACCACCACCACCACAACCACCACCACCACAACCACCACCACTACTACTAGCATCACCACAGCAGCTTCCTCATCAAGGTGACACCACCACCACAACCACCACCACCACCACCACAACCACCACCACCACTACTACTAGCACCACCACAGCAGCTTCCTCATCAAGGTGACACCACCACCACAACCACCACCACCACCACAACAACCACCACCACCACAACCACCACCACCACCACCACCACCACAACCACCACCACCACCACCACCACAACCACCACCACCACCACCACCACAACCACCACCACAACAACCACCACCACCACAACCACCACCACCACCACCACCACAACCACCACCACCACCACCACTACTACTAGCACCACCACAGCAGCTTCCTCATCAAGGTGACACCACCACCACAACCACCACCACCACCACAACCACCACCACCACCACCACAACAACCACCACCACCACCACAACCACCACAACCACCACCACCACCACAACCACCACCACCACTACTACTAGCACCACCACAGCAGCTTCCTCATCAAGGTGGCACCACCACCAACACCACAACCACTAGCACAACCACCACCACCACCACAACCACCACCACCACTACTACTAGCACCACCACAGCAGCTTCCTCATCAAGGTGACACCACCACCACAACCACCACCACCACCACCACAACCACCACCACCACTACTACTAGCACCACCACAGCAGCTTCCTCATCAAGGTGGCACCACCACCACCACCACCACAACCACCACCACCACCACCACAACCACCACTACCACCACTACTACTAGCACCACCACAGCAGCTTCCTCATCAAGGTGACACCACCACCACAACCACCACCACCACCACAACAACCACCACCACCACAACAACCACCACCACCACCACAACCACCACCACCACCACCACAACAACCACCACCACCACAACTAGCACAACTAGCACAACTACTAGCACCACCACTACCACCACAACCACCACAACTAGCACCACCACAGCAGCTTCCTCATCAAGGTGGCACCACCACCACCACAACACCACTACCACTACTACCACCACCACCACCACTACCACAACTAGCACAACTAGCACCACCACCACTACCACCACCACAACTAGCACAACTAGCACAACTAGCACAACTAGCACCACCACTACCACCACCACCACAGCATCTTCCTCATCAAGGTGTGGCACCACCACCACAACCACAACTAGCACAACAACTATCACCACCACAGCTCCATGTCTCCCCCCCCCGTGTCTCCCCGTGTCTCACCCCCCGTGTGTCACCCCCCGTGTGTCACCCCCAGGCGGGGCTGTGGGGTGACTTTGTGGTGGACGCTCAGCACGCTCAGCTGATGGCGACCTGGGTAGCGGAACTCCGGGGGTCCATGGGGAGCAGGTGACATCATCACCACAACTACAACCACCACCATCACCATCACCACCATCACCACCATCATCACCACCACCACCACCATCACCATCACCACCACCACCACCATCACCACCATCACCACCATCACCACCATCACCACCACCATCACCACCATCACCACCATCACCACCATCACCATCACCACCATCACCACCACCATCACCATCACCACCACCATCACCACCACCACCACCATCACCACCATCACCACCACCATCACCATCACCACCATCACCACCACCATCACCACCATCACCACCACCACCATCACCACCACCACCATCACCACCATCACCACCACCACCACCACCATCACCACCACCACCACCACCACCATCACAATCACCACCATCACCACCATTACCACCACCATCACCACCATCACCACCATCACCATCACCACCATCACCACCATCACCACCACCATCACCATCACCACCATCACCACCACCATCACCACCATCACCACCACCACCATCACCACCATCACCACCATCACTACCACCATCACCACCATCACCACCACCACCACCACCATCACAATCACCACCATCACCACCACCACCATTACCACCACCATCACCACCATCACCACCATCACCATCACCACCACCACCACCATCACCACCATCACCACCATCACCACCATCACCATCACCACCATCACCACCACCATCACCACCACCATCACCACCACCACCATCACCACCACCACCACCATCACCACCATCACCACCATCACCATCACCACCATCACCACCACCATCACCACCACCATCACCACCACCACCACCACCATCACCAATCTTTTCTCTGTGTTCTCAGGGCTGGTGATGACGTAGGGATGGAGCTACCCAGAATGCACAGGGTGTGTGGGGGAGGGGCTGACCCTGGCTCCTCCTCCCCCCGTGCTGGCGACGCCCCCTACTCTGCAGGTAACGTTGCCATTGAGACACGGTGCGGTTACCGTAGCAACGAGAAGCACAGCACGGTTGCCATGGGGGACATGACACACGGCATTGTTGTCTCATTGACTCACTCACCCACTCACTCACCCGCCCACCCGCTCACCCACCCTCTCACCCATCCACCCACCCGCTCACCCACCCACCCTCTTACTCACCCACCCACCCTCTCACCCACCCGCTCACCCACCCACCCACCCGATCACCCACCCACCCTCTCACCCACCCACCCACCCTCTCACACCACCCGCTCACCCCACCCACCACACCCACGCCTCTCACCCACCCACCCTCTCACCCACCCTCCATCACCCACCCACCCTCTCACCCACCCCTCTCACCCACCCTCTCACCCACCCACCCTCTCACTCACCCACCCACCTCTCACCCACCCTCTCACCCACCCGCTCACCCACCCACCCTCTCACCCACCCTCTCACCCACCCTCTCACCCACCCACCCACCCTCTCACTCACCCACCCACCCTCTCACCCACCCTCTCACCCACCCACCCACCCGCTCACCCACCCACCCTCTCACCCACCCTCTCACCCACCCTCTCACCCATCCACCCACCCGCTCACCCCACCCACCCACCCCTCTCACTCACCCACCCACCCTCTCACCCACCCTCTCACCCATCCACCCACCCGCTCACACCACCCACCCTCTCACCCACCCTCTCACCCACCCTCTCACCCACCCACCCACCCGATCACCCACCCACCCACCCAACCTCACACCCACCCACCCTCTCACCCACCCACCCGCTCACCCTCTCACCCACCCCTCTCACCCACCCGCTCACCCACCCGCTCACCCACCCTCTCACCCACCCTCTCCACCCACCCTCTCACCCACCCTCTCACCCACCCACCCACCCTCTCACCCACCCTCTCACCCACCCCACCCACCCTCTCACCCACCCGCTCACCCACCCTCTCACCCACTCCGCTCACCCACCCACCCGCTCACCCTCTCACCCACCCACCCACCCACCCACCCTCTCACCCACCCTCTCACCCACCCGCTCACCCACCCTCTCACCCACCCTCTCACCCACCCACCACCCACCCTCTCACCCACCCTCTCACCCACCCACCACCCTCTCACCCACCCTCTCACCCACCCGCTCACCCACCCACCCACCCACCCTCTCACCCACCCACCCACCCTCTCACCCCACCCTCTCACCCACCCGCTCACCCACCCTCTCACCCACCCTCTCACCCACCCTCTCACCCACCCTCTCACCCACCCTCTCACCCACCCACCCACCCTCTCACCCACCCTCTCACCCACCCTCTCACCCACCCACCCACCCACCCACCCTCTCACCCACCCTCTCACCCACCCACCCACCCTCTCACCCACCCTCTCACCCACCCTCTCACCCACCCTCTCACCCACCCTCTCACCCACCCACCCACCCACCCACCCACCCTCTCACCCACCCTCTCACCCACCCACCCACCCACCCTCTCACCCACCCTCTCACCACACCCACCCACCCTCTCACCCACCCTCTCACCCACCCCTCACCCACCCACCCACCCACCCTCTCACCCACCCACCCACCTTCTCACCCACCCTCTCACCCACCCGCTCACCCACCCTCTCACCCACCCACCCACCCACCCACCACCCTCTCACCCACCCGCCCACCTTCTCACCCACCCTCTCACCCACCCGCTCACCCACCCTCTCACCCACCCTCTCACCCACCCACCCACCCACCCACCCACCACCCTCTCACCCACCCGCCCACCTTCTCACCCACCCTCTCACCCACCCGCTCACCCACCCTCTCACCCACCCCTCTCACCCACCCACCCACCCTCTCACCCACCCTCTCACCCACCGTCTCACCCACCCTCTCACCCACCCACCCACCCACCCTCTCACCCACCCTCTCACCCACCCGCTCACCCACCCACCCTCTCACCCACCCTCTCACCCACCCTCTCACCCACCCTCTCACCCACCCTCTCACCCACCCACCCGCTCACCCACCCACCCACCCTCTCACCCACCCACCCTCTCACCCACCCTCTCACCCACTCACGCTCTCACCCACCCGCTCACCCACCCACCCACCCCCACCCTCTCACCCACCCTCTCACCCACCCACCCGCTCACCCACCCACCCACCCTCTCACCCACCCACCCACCCACCCTCTCACCCACCCTCTCACCCACCCTCTCACCCACCCTCTCACCCAATATCATCAGGGCCCGGGTTCGATCCCTGACCCTGACGATGCCTGCTGCTGTGTGTGTTGGAGTCTGCCTGCGTCTCTCTCTCTCCGCCCGTGGAGATGTTGACTACCTCGCCTGGTGTGCAGGAGGTCGTGGGTTCGATCCCTGACCCTGACGATGACTGCTGCTGCTGCTGTTTGTAGCTGCCTACCTGGGGGAGCTTTGTCTGTGTCTTCCTTGGTCTTCTGTCTGCTCACTCCACTACCCTCCCCTCCCTCTCTCTCCCCACCCCACCCCACCCCCTGCCCACATCACCCACCCTCACCCCACCCACCCACCCCCCCCACCCACCCCACTCCCCCCACCCACCCTACCCCACCCACCCCCCCACCCCCCCCACCCCACTGCCCCCACACTACCCCGACCCACCCCCCCACCCTCCCAATCTCCCCACCCCCCCCCACCCCCCTCACCCACCCTACCCCACCCACCCCCCCACCCCCCTCACCCACCCTACCCCACCCACCACCCCCCACCCACCCCACTCCACCCCCCCCACCCCCCCCCCCCCACCCCCCCCCCAGGCCTGACCTGCTCCGACCCGGCCAGCCCCTTCGCCCCCCCCTCCCTCCTCCCCTCCCCCGTGGGGGGGGGTGGCCCCCTGGGGGGGGAGGGGCGAGGGGGGGGAGGCCCCCGCGGTTGCCGTCGACAACGGCGAGCGCGGCGACGAAGAGTTGGAGGATGAGGCGCCTGACGACGACGGGGAGGTGGTGGAGGTGGTGGACGTGGTGGTGGACGAGGAGGAGGAGGAGGAGGTGGAGGAGGTGGAGGAGGAGAGGCTGGCGCGGTTGCCCTGGTTCCACGGGCCTCTGTCAAGGCCGCGGGCTGCGCAGCTGGTGCTGGAGGGGGGAGTGGGGGCACACGGCGTGTTCCTGGTGCGGCAGAGTGAGACGCGGCGCGGGGAGTGTGTGCTCACCTTCAACTACCAGGGCAAGGCCAAGGTGAGTGGGGTGAGGGGTGAGGGTGGTGAGTGGGTGGGTGGGTGGGTGAGTGGGTGGGTGAGTGGGTGGGTGAGTGGGTGAGGGGTGAGTGGGTGGGTGAGTGGGTGAGGGGTGAGTGGTGTGGTGAGTGGGGGCACACGGCGTGTTCCTGGTGCGGCAGAGTGAGACGCGGCGCGGGGAGTGTGTGCTCACCTTCAACTACCAGGGCAAGGCCAAGGTGAGTGGGGTGAGGGGTGAGGGTGGTGAGTGGGTGGGTGGGTGGGTGGGTGAGTGAGTGAGTGGGTGGGTGAGTGGGTGAGTGAGTGGGGTGGTGAGTGGGGGCACACGGCGTGTTCCTGGTGCGGCAGAGTGAGACGCGGCGCGGGGAGTGTGTGCTCACCTTCAACTACCAGGGCAAGGCCAAGGTGAGGGGGGTGAGGGGTGAGGGTGGTGAGTGAGTGGGTGGGTGAGTGGGTGGGTGAGTGGGTGGGTGAGTGGGTGGGTGGGTGAGTGGGTGGGTGGGTGAGTGGGTGGGTGAGTGAGGGGTGAGCGTGGCCCAGCTGGTGCTAGAGGGGGGAGTGGGGGCACACGGCGTGTTCCTGGTGCGGCAGAGTGAGACGCGGCGCGGGGAAGTGTGTGCTCACCTTCAACTACCAGGGCAAGGCCAAGGTGAGGGGGGTGAGGGGTGAGGGTGGTGAGTGGGTGGGTGAGTGGGTGGGTGAGTGGGTGGGTGAGTGGGTGGGTGGGTGAGTGGGTGGGTGGGTGAGTGGGTGGGTGAGTGAGGGGTGAGCGTGGCCCAGCTGGTGCTAGAGGGGGGAGTGGGGGCACACGGCGTGTTCCTGGTGCGGCAGAGTGAGACGCGGCGCGGGGAGTGTGTGCTCACCTTCAACTACCAGGGCAAGGCCAAGGTGAGGGGGGTGAGGGGTGAGGGTGGTGAGTGGGGTGAGTGAGTGGGTGGGGTGGGTGGGGTGGGTGAGTGGGTGGGTGAGTGGGGTGAGGGGTGAGAGTGGGGTGGTGAGTGGGGGCACACGGCGTGTTCCTGGTGCGGCAGAGTGAGACGCGGCGCGGGGAGTGTGTGCTCACCTTCAACTACCAAGGCAAGGCCAAGGTGAGTGGGGTGAGGGGTGAGGGTGGTGAGTGGGTGGGTGAGTGGGTGGGTGAGTGGGTGGGTGAGTGGGTGGGTGAGTGGGTGAGGGGTGAGTGGGTGGGTGAGTGGGTGAGGGGTGAGTGGTGTGGTGAGTGGGGGCACACGGCGTGTTCCTGGTGCGGCAGAGTGAGACGCGGCGCGGGGGAGTGTGTGCTCACCTTCAACTACCAGGGCAAGGCCAAGGTGAGTGGGGTGAGGGGTGAGGGTGGTGAGTGGGTGGGTGGGTGGGTGGGTGGGTGAGTGAGTGAGTGGGTGGGTGAGTGGGTGAGTGAGTGGGGGTGGTGAGTGGGGGCACACGGCGTGTTCCTGGTGCGGCAGAGTGAGACGCGGGCGCGGGGAGTGTGTGCTCACCTTCAACTACCAGGGCAAGGCCAAGGTGAGGGGGGGTGAGGGGTGAGGGTGGTGAGTGGGTGGGTGAGTGGGTGGGTGAGTGGGTGGGTGGGTGAGTGGGTGGTGGGTGAGTGGGTGGGTGGGGTGAGTGGGTGGGTGAGTGAGGGGTGAGCGTGGCCCAGCTGGTGCTAGAGGGGGGGAGTGTGGGGGCACACGGCGTGTTCCTGGTGCGGCAGAGTGAGACGCGCGCGGGGAGTGTGTGCTCACCTTCAACTACCAGGGCAAGGCCAAGGTGAGGGGGGGTGAGGGGTGAGGGTGGTGAGTGGGTGGGTGAGTGGGTGGGTGAGTGGGTGGGTGAGTGGGTGGGTGGGTGAGTGGGTGGGTGGGTGAGTGGGTGGGTGAGTGAGGGGTGAGCGTGGCCCAGCTGGTGCTAGAGGGGGGAGTGGGGGCACACGGCGTGTTCCTGGTGCGGCAGAGTGAGACGCGGCGCGGGGGAGTGTGTGCTCACCTTCAACTACCAGGGCAAGGCCAAGGTGAGGGGGGGTGAGGGGTGAGGGTGGTGAGTGGGTGGGTGAGTGGGTGGGGTGAGTGGGTGGGTGAGTGGGTGGGTGGGTGAGTGGGTGGGTGGGTGAGTGGGTTGGTTGAGTGAGGGGTGAGCGTGGCCCAGCTGGTGCTAGAGGGGGGGAGTGGGGGCACACGGCGTGTTCCTGGTGCGGCAGAGTGAGACGCGGCGCGGGGAGTGTGTGCTCACCTTCAACTACCAGGGCAAGGCCAAGGTGAGGGGGGTGAGGGGTGAGGGGTGGTGAGTGGGTGAGTGAGTGGGTGGGTGGGTGGGTGAGTGGGTGGGTGAGTGGGTGAGGGGTGAGTGGGGTGGTGAGTGGGGGCACACGGCGTGTTCCTGGTGCGGCAGAGTGAGACGCGGCGCGGGGGAGTGTGTGCTCACCTTCAACTACCCAAGGCAAGGCCAAGGTGAGTGGGGTGAGGGGTGAGGGTGGTGAGTGGGTGGGTGAGTGGGTGGGTGAGTGGGTGGGTGAGTGGGGTGGGTGAGTGGGTGAGGGGTGAGTGGGTGGGTGAGTGGGTGAGGGGTGAGTGGTGTGGTGAGTGGGGGCACACGGCGTGTTCCTGGTGCGGCAGAGTGAGACGCGGCGCGGGGAGTGTGTGCTCACCTTCAACTACCAGGGCAAGGCCAAGGTGAGTGGGTGGGTGAGTGGGTGGGTGAGTGGGTGAGTGAGTGGGTGAGTGGGTGGGTGAGTGAGTGGGTGGGCGGGTGAGTGGGTGAGTGGGTGGGTGGGTGGGTGAGTGGGTGAGTGAGTGGGGTGGTGAGTGGGGGCACACGGGGTGTTCCTGGTGCGGCAGAGTGAGACGCGGCGCGGGGAGTGTGTGCTCACCTTCAACTACCAGGGCAAGGCCAAGGTGAGGGGAGTGAGGGGTGAGGGGGTGAGGGTGGTGAGTGGGTGGGTGAGTGGGTGGGTGAGTGGGTGGGTGAGTGGGTGAGGGGTGAGTGGGTGGGTGAGTGGGTGAGGGGTGAGTGGTGTGGTGAGTGGGGGCACACGGCGTGTTCCTGGTGCGGCAGAGTGAGACGCGGCGCGGGGAGTGTGTGCTCACCTTCAACTACCAGGGCAAGGCCAAGGTGAGGGGGGTGAGGGGTGAGGGTGGTGAGTGGGTGAGTGAGTGGGTGAGTGGGTGGGTGAGTGAGTGGGTGGGCGGGTGAGTGGGTGAGTGGGTGGGTGGGTGGGTGAGTGGGTGAGTGCGTGGGTGGGTGAGTGGGTGAGTGAGTGGGTGGGGTGGGTGGGTGAGTGAGTGGGTGAGTGGGTGGATGAGTGGGTGGGTGGGTGGGTGAGTGAGTGAGTGAGTGGGTGGGTGGGTGGGTGAGTGGGTGGGTGGGTGGGTGAGTGGGTGGGTGGGTGGGTGAGTGGGTGGGTGGGTGGGTGAGTGGGTGGGTGGGTGGGTGAGTGGGCGGGTGGGTGGGTGAGTGGGCGGGTGAGTGGGTGAGTAGGCGGGTGAGTGGGTGGGTGGGTGGGTGGGTGGGTGGGTGGGTGGGTGAGTGGGTGGGTGGGTGAGTGGGTGGGTGGGTGGGTGAGTGGGTGAGTGGGTGAGTGAGTGGGTGGGGTGAGTGAGGTGGGTGGGTGGGTGAGTGGGTGGGTGGGTGAGTGAGTGAGTGAGTGGGTGGATGAGTGGGTGGGTGAGTGGGGTGGTGAGTGGGGTGGGTGAGTGGGTGAGTGGGTGAGTGAGTGAGTGAGTGGGGAGTGCGTGCTCACCTTTAACGTGTGTCTCTGTGTGTGTCTCTGCGTCTCCCCGCGTGTCTCTGCGTCTCCCCGCGTGTCTCTGCGTGTGTCTCTGTGTGTGTCTTTCTGCGTGTCTCTGTCTCTGTGTGTGTCTGTGCGTGTGTGTCTGCGTTTGTCTGTGTGTGTCTCCGCGCGTGTCTCTCCCCCTGTGTCTCTCTCCCCGTGTCTCTCCCCCCGTGTCTCCCCCGTGTCTCCCCCGTGTCTCCCCCGTGTCTCCCCCGTGTCTCCCCCGCGTCTCCCCGCATTTCCCCGCACGTCTCCCCGTGTCTCTCCCTGCGTCTCCCCGTGTGTCTCCCCGTGTGTCTCCCTGTGTCTCTGTGTGTATCTCTGTGTGTGTCTCTGTGTGTGTCTCTGTGTGTGTCTTTGTGTGTGTCTCTGCGCGTGTCTCTCCCCGTGTCTCCCCGTCTCTCCCCGTGTCTCCCCGTGTCTCCCCGTGTCTCTCCGCGTCTCTCCGCGTCTCTCCGCGTCTCCCTGCGTCTCCCGCGTCTCCGTGTGTCTCTCCGTGTGTCTCCCTGTGTCTCTGCGCGCGTCTCTGCGCGTCTCTCCCCGCGTGTCTCCCCCCGTGTCTCTCCCCGCGTCTCCCCGCGTCCCCCCGTGTCTCTCCCCGCGTCTCCCCGCGTCTCCCCGCGTCTCTCTCCCCGCGCGTGCCTCAGCACCTGCGCCTGACGGTGAGTGAGGATGGCCGCTGCCGCGTGCAGCACCTGTGGTTCCGCTCCGTGCTGGACATGCTGGAGCACTTCACCGAGTTCCCCATCCCCCTCGAGTCCGGCGGGGCCAGCGACGTGACGCTGTGCAGCTTCGTGCCGCACTCACGCACGCAGGGTAGCGTGCTCACCACTCGCTCACCCACTCGCTCACCCACTCGCTCACTCACTCACTACCCACTCGCTCACCCACTCGCTCGCATCGCTCACTCGCTCGCTCACTCACCGCTCATAGCGACGTGACGCTGTGCAGCTTCGTGCTGCACTCACGCACGCAGGGTAGCGTGCTCACCACTCGCTCACCCCACTCGCTCACCCACTCACCCACTCGCTCACCCACTTCGCTCACCCACTCGCTCACTCACTCACTAACCACTCGCTCGCATCGCTCACTCGCTCGCTCACTCACCGCTCACAGCGACGTGACGCTGTGCAGCTTCGTGCCGCACTCACGCACGCAGGGTAGCGTGCTCACCACTCGCTCACCCACTCGCTCACCCCCGCCTCGCTCGCTCGCTTCGCTCACTCGCTCACCACTCGCTCACTCACTTCACCGCTCCGCTCACCACTCGCTCACCACTCGCTCACTCACTCACTAACCACTCGCTCACCACTCACTCGCTCGCTCACTTCACTCACCGCTCACAGCGACGTGACGCTGTGCAGCTTCGTGCCGCACTCACGCACGCAGGGTAGCGTGCTCACCACTCGCTCACCCACTCGCTCACCCACTCGCTCACTCACTCACTAACCACTCGCTCGCTCACTCACCCATACACACACTCGCTCACTCACCGCTCACAGCGACGTGACGCTCTGCAGCTTCGTGCTGCACTCACGCACGCAGGGTAGCGTGCTCACCACTCGCTCACCCACTCGCTCACCCACTCGCTCACTCACTCACTAACCACTCGCTCGCTCACTCACCCATACACACACTCGCTCACTCACCGCTCACAGCGACGTGACGCTCTGCAGCTTCGTGCTGCACTCGCGCACGCAGGGTAGCGTGCTCACCACTCGCTCACCCCACTCGCTCACTCATACACTCACTCATACACTCACTCACTCATACACTCACTCACTCATACACACATTCACTCACTCATACACTCACTCATACACTCACTCACCACTCACTCACCCAATCACTCACTCATACACTCACTCACTCACTCATACACTCACTCACTCACTCATACACTCACCCACTCATACACTCACTCACCCACTCATACACTCACTCACCACTCACTCACTCACTCACCCAATCACTCACTCATACACTCACTCGCTCGCTTTACTCACTCATACACTCACTCGCTCACTCACTCATACACTCACTCACCACTCACTCACTCATACACTCACTCACTCATACACTCACTCACCACTCACTCACTCATACACTCACTCACTCAGTCATACACTCACTCATACACTCACTCACTCACTCATACACTCACTCACTCACTCATACACTCACTCATACACTCACTCACTCACTCATACACTCACTCACTCATACACTCACTCACTCATACACTCACTCACTTATACACTCACTCACTCACTCACCACTCACTCACTCATACACTCACTCATACACTCACTCACTCATACACTCACTCATACACTCACTCACTCATACACTCACCCACTCACTCACTCACCACTCACTCACTCGCTCACCACTCACTCACCACTCACTCACCGCATTCACTCACCACACTCACTCACCGCTCGCTCACCGCTCACCACACTCACCGCTCACTCACCGCTCGCTCACCGCTCACCACACTCACCGCACTCACCGCTCACTCACTCGCCACCGGAGCGGAAGAATGGCAGGCGCGTCTTACGGACGACAAGTCGATGGTCAGTGGGCAGATCAGCTCCACGGTAGGTCCTGGTGTCAAGGACATGGGCTCGCATCCGCTGGTCCGTCACTACGTAGTCCGGCAGATGTTCTTGCTTGGACCCGGCGTGCATCCATGATGTTGTGTGGATGCGCCGATGCCGGAATCTGGCCCATGCCTTCCAATCACTCCAGACCAGGCGCCAGCATCATGACCAACTCGGGCATTGAAGTCACCCAACAAGATGACTCTGTCCCGAGTGGCCACTTTAGCCAGCACCTGTGACGGGAGGTCATAGAAGGCATCTGACTCATCGGCTTTGCCCGCATCCCTCCGCGGATGTTCATCTTCGGTGGGGGCATAAGTAGCCACGACAGAGAGACACACACGTACACACACACGTACACACGTACACACACATGTACACGCACACACACGTGTACACACGCACACACGTGTACACACACACACGTGTACACACGTGTACACACGCACACACACGGCACGGGAGATGACCATGACTGTCCCGTTCCACGTCCGTCTTTGTCTCTCCCTCCCCACAGGAAGCCATGGGCACGGCCACGCGGATCACCACCATCAACAACAACAATATCAACAACAACATCAACAACAACAACATCAACAACATCAACAACAACATCAACAACATCAACAGCATCAACAACATCAACAGCAACAGCATCAACAGCAACAGCACCAACAACAACATCAACAACAACAACAGCATCAACAACAACAACAACATCAACAACAACAACAGTCGGCAGCAGAAGAGGCGTCACATTCGCCACCAGTCCACGCCACCCTCCCCACGTGAGAGCCCAGACACCACGGCCACCAACCCACCCACCCACACACCCACACACCCACTCACTCACCCACCCACACACTCACACACCCACTCACTCACCCACACAGCCACCCACACACTCACACACCCACTCACACACCCACTCACTCACCCACCCACACACTCACACACCCACTCACTCACCCACTCACTCACCCACACAGCCACCCACACACTCACACACCCACTCACACACCCACTCACTCACCCACACAGCCACCCACACACTCACACACCCACTCACACACCCACTCACTCACCCACACAGCCACCCACACACTCACACACCCACTCACACACCCACTCACTCACCCACCCACACACTCACACACCCACTCACTCACCCACACAGCCACCCACACACTCACACACCCACTCACACACCCACTCACTCACCCACACACTCACACACCCACTCACTCACCCACACAGCCACCCACACACTCACACACCCACTCACACACCCACTCACTCACCCACACAGCCACTCACACAGCCACTCACTCACTCACACACACACCCACCCACACAGCCACTCACTCACACACCCACACAGCCACTCACACAGCCACTCACTCACACACACACCCACCCACACAGCCACTCACAAAGCCACCCACACAGCCACTCACCCACTCACACAGCCACTCACCCACCCACACGGCCACCGTGAACCCCACCCACTCACACAGCCACTCACCCACCTACCCACTCACTCACCCACCCACTCACTCACCCACCCACTCACTCACACACTCACACACCCACTCACTCACCCACCCACACAGCCACTCACTCACACACCCACTCACCCACCCACCCACCCACACACTCACACACCCACTCACTCACCCACCCACACAGCCACTCACAAAGCCACCCACACAGCCACTCACCCACTCACACAGCCACTCACCCACTCACACGGCCACCGTGAACCCCACCCACTCACACAGCCACTCACCCACTCACCCACCCACACGGCCACCCACAAAGCCACCCACACAGCCACTCACCCACTCACACAGCCACTCACCCACCCACACGGCCACCCACAAAGCCACCCACACAGCCACTCACCCACTCACACAGCCACTCACCCACCCACACGACCACCCACAAAGCCACCCACACAGCCACTCACCCACTCACACAGCCACTCACCCACCCACACGGCCACCCACACACCCACCCACAAAGCCACCCACCCACTCACACAGCCACTCACCCACCCACACGACCACCCACAAAGCCACCCACACAGCCACTCACCCACTCACACGGCCACCCACAAAGCCACCCACTCACCCACCCACACGATCACCCACAAAGCCACCCACACAGCCACTCACCCACTCACACGGCCACCCACAAAGCCACCCACTCACCCACCCACACGACCACCCACAAAGCCACCCACACAGCCACTCACCCACTCACACGGCCACTCACCCACTCACCCACACACCCACCCATACAGCCACTCGCTCACTCACACAGCCACTCACTCACTCACACAGCCACTCACCCACACACCCACACAGCCACTCACCCACCCACACGGCCACCCACACGGCCACTCACACAGCCACCCACTCACCCACTCACTCACCCACCCACTCACTCACCCACCCACCCACCCACTCACTCACTCACTCACCCACCCACTCACTCACTCACTCACCCACCCACTCACTCACTCACTCACTCACTCACTCACCCACCCACCCACCGACTCACTCACTCACCCACCCACTCACTCACCCACTCACCCACCCACTCACTCACTCACTCACCCACCCACCCACTCACCCACCCACTCACTCACTCACCCACCCACCCACTCACTTGGCCACTCACCCACCCACCCACTCACTCACTCACTCACCCACTCACCCACCCACACGACCACCCACACGGCCAACCACCCACCCACCCACTCACCCACTCACCCACCCACTCACTCACCCACTCACTCACCCACTCACCCACCCACTCACTCACCCACCCACCCACTCACCCACACACCCACCCACACAGCCACTCACCCACACAGCCACTCACTCACCCACACAGCCACCCACCCACACAGCCACCCACACGGACACCCACACAGCCACTCACCCACCCACCCACTCACCCACTCACTCACCCACCCACCCACCCACCCACCCACCCACCCACTCACTCACTCACCCACTCACTCACCCACTCCCTCACCCACCCACCCACCCACTCACTCACTCACCCACCCACTCACCCACCCACCCACCCACCCACCCACCCACTCACTCACTCACCCACCCACCCACTCACCCACCCACCCACCCACCCACTCACTCACCCACCCACCCACCCACTCACCCACCCACTCACTCACCCACCCACTGACCCACCCACTCACCCACCCACCCACTCACCCACCCACCCACTCACCCACCCACCCACTCACTCACCCACTCCCTCACCCACCCACCCACCCACTCACTCACCCACCCACTCACTCACCCGCTCACTCACTCACCCACCCACTCACTCACCCACCCACCCACCCACTCACTCACCCACCCACCCACCCACCCACCCACCCACCCACCCACTCACTCACCCACCCACTCACCCCCTCACCCACCCACCGACCCACACGTCCACTGTGAACCCCACCCACCCACACGGCCACCCACCCACACGGCCATCGTGAACCCCACTCACCCACCCACTCACCCACCCATCTACTCACCCACCCACCCACTGACCCACCCACCCACCCACTCACTCACTCACCCACCCACTCACCCACCCATCTACTCACCCACCCACCCACTGACCCACCCACCCACCCACCCACTCACTCACTCACCCACCCACTCACTCACTCACCCACCCACTCACTCACCCGCTCACTCACTCACCCACCCACTCACCCACCCACCCACTGACCCACCCACCCACCCACTCACTCACTCACCCACCCACTCACCCACCCATCTACTCACCCACCCACCCACTGACCCACCCACCCACCCACCCACCCACTCACTCACTCACCCACCCACTCACTCACTCACCCACCCACTCACTCACCCGCTCACTCACTCACCCACCCACTCACCCACCCACCCACTGACCCACCCACCCACCCACCCACTCACTCACTCACTCACCCACCCACTCACTCACCCACCCACTCACTCACCCGCTCACTCACTCACCCACCCACTCACTCTCCCACCCACTCACTCACCCACCCACCCACTGACCCACCCACCCACACGTCCACCGTGAACCCCGCCCACCCACCCACTCACTCTCCCACCCACTCACTCACCCACCCACTGACCCACCCACCCACTCACCCACCCACTCACTCACCCACCCACCCACTCACTCACCCGCTCACTCACTCACCCACCCACTCACTCACCCACCCACTCACTCTCCCACCCACTCACTCACCCACCCACTCACTCTCCCACCCACTCAGCCACTCACCCACCCACCCACTCACCCACTCACTCACCCACTCACTCACTCACCCACCCACCCACCCACTCACCCACCCACTCACCCACCCACTCACCCACTCACCCACTGACCCACCCACCCACCCACTCACCCACCCACTCACTCTCCCACCCACTCACTCACCCACCCACACAGCCACTCACCCACCCACCCACTCACCCACTCACTCACCCGCTCACTCACCCACCCACTCACTCTCCCACCCACTCACTCACCCACCCACTCACCCACTCACCCACCCACCCACCCACACGTCCACTGTGAACCCCGCCCACCCACACGGCCAATTACCACTAAAGCCATCATGATTCTCAATTGAGCGAAATGATTCACATCAACGGCATGAACCTTTGACCTCATTCCCACCTTTTCTCCTCCGCAGGAGTTGGCAGCATCCATAGAAGCCTCAAGCAGAATGGGCAACGGCATCAACATCGTTCCACCCCCCTCCCCTCTCAGTTGTAGTGCAATGGTACAGTCCAACTCCCTGGGGCTAGTCCATTGTGCACCCTGTCATGGGGGTGTCGTTGAGCCTACCTTGGTATGGTCCTGTACGTCATCAGCATTGTCCTCCCCTCTCAGTTGTAGTGCAATGGTACAGTCCAACTCCCTGGGGCTGGTCCATTGTGCACTCTGTCATGGGGGGGAGGGGTGATCCTATCTTGGTATGGTCCTGCTAAGACGTCAACATCGTCCCACCCACCCCCCTCTCAGTTGTAGTGCAATGGTACAGTCCAACTCCCTGGGGCTGGTCCATTGTGCACTCTGTCATGGGGGGGAGGGGTGATCCTATCTTGGTATGGTCCTGCTAAGACGTCAACATCGTCCCACCCACCCCCCTCTCAGTTGTAGTGCAATGGTACAGTCCAACTCCCTGGGGCTAGTCCATTGTGCACCCTGTCATGGGGGTGTTGAGCCTACCTTGGTATGGTCCTGTACATCATCAACATTGTCCACCCCCCTCTCAGTTGTAGTGCAATGGTACAGTCCAACTCCCTGGGGCTAGTCCATTGTGCACCCTGTCATGGGGGTGTTGAGCCTACCTTGGTATGGTCCTGTACATCATCAACATTGTCCACCCCCCTCTCAGTTGTAGTGCAATGGTACAGTCCAACTCCCTGGGGCTAGTCCATTGTGCACCCTGTCATGGGGGTGTCGTTGAGCCTACCTTGGTATGGTCCTGTACGTCATCAACATTGTCCACCCCTATCAGTTGTAGTGCAATGGTACAGTCCAACTCCCTAGGGCTAGTCCATTGTCCACCCTGTCATGGGGGTGTCGTTGAGCCTACCTTGGTATGGTCCTGTACGTCATCAACATTGTCCACTCCCCTCAGTTGTAGTGCAATGGTACAGTCCAACTCCCTGGGGCTAGTCCATTGTCCACCCTGTCATGGGGGTGTCGTTGAGCCTACCTTGGTATGGTCCTGTACGTCATCAACATTGTCCACCCCCCTCTCAGTTGTAGTGCAATGGTACAGTCCAACTCCCTGGGGCTAGTCCATTGTGCACCCTGTCATGGGGGTGTCGTTGAGCCTACCTTGGTATGGTCCTGTACGTCATCAACATTGTCCACCCCTATCAGTTGTAGTGCAATGGTACAGTCCAACTCCCTGGGGTTAGTCCATTATCCACCCTGTCATGGGGGGGGTTGAGTTTGAGCCTACCTTGGTATGGTCCTGCTACG
>NW_027621650.1:0-34674 GCF_964198595.1 Lampetra fluviatilis | reverse complement strand
AGAGACTCACATAGAGACCCATAGAGACCCACACAGAGACCCAGCCAGACTGAGCTGTGATTAAGCTGGTGCTCTCCAGCGCAGCGAGTCGATGTCCTCTGCCCGTTCACCAGCGACTCGTTCAGACCGCGAGACCGAGACGGACCTCCAGCAGCGGATAAAGCAAGGCCGGCATGTGATGGCGACGACCGCGGAGTTTTTATTTTGTTTTGTTACCTTCGCAGACAGCGCCACGTGACCTGGAGAAGCCTCGCCGACACAGCGATCTGCAGCCAGAGCACAAAGACAAAGGTCCCCGCGCGTGTAGCCTTCGCAGACTGTTGGGGCAAGTGGCGTTAGCGAGTAGCGCCTATGAAGGCCGGCCCTGTGCACACGAGGGTGTGGGTGGCCGGCACCACGCCCGGCCGCCTTAGTCTCACACCCAGTGGCGATGTCTACACCACCGCAACCAGCCATCGAATTGAGGCTGAGCCGACCTAGTGGAGGCCCACGACCGGTTGAGATGAATCGTCACTGGGCGTTGGCCCGCGAGCGGGAATCGTACTCAGGGTGCGTAGCGCTAACCGCTACACTACCGCTCAACGCAACGCACTCTCACGTGTCACACGTGTCCCCAGCGTGCCCCCCCCTCCCCCCCCTCCCCCCCGCGTGTCCCCAGCGTGCCCCCCCCTCCCCCCGCGTGCCCCCCTCCCCCCGCGTGTCCCCAGCGTGTCCCCCCCCCCTCCTCCCGCGTGCCCCCCCCTCCCCCAGCGTGCCCCCCCCCTCCCCCCAGCGTGCCCCCCTCCCCCCACGTGTCTCCAGCGTGCCCCCCCCCCTCCCCCCCGCGTGCCCCCCTCCCCCCACGTGTCCCCAGCGTGCCCCCCCCTCCCCCCGCGTGCCCCCCTCCCCCCGCGTGTCTCCAGCGTGCCCCCCCCCTCCTCCCGCGTGCCCCCCCTCCCCCCGCGTGTCCCAGCGTGCCCCCCCCCTCCCCCCCTCCCCCCCCTCCCCCCGCGTGTCCCCAGCGTGTCCCCCCTCCCCTCCCCCCACGTGTCCCCAGCGTCCCCCCCCCTCCCCCCCCTCCCCCCGCGTGTCCCCAGCGTGTCCCCCTCCCCTCCCCCCACGTGTCCCCAGCGTCCCCCCCCCTCCCCCCGCGTGCCCCCCCCCCCTCCCCCAGCGTGCCCCCCCCCCTCCCCCAGCGTGCCCCCCCCCTCCCCCCCTCCCCCCGCGTGTCCCCAGCGTGCCCTCCCCTCCCCCCACGTGTCCCCAGCGTGTCCCCCCCCCTCCCCCAGCGTGCCCCCCCCCTCCCCCAGCGTGCCCCTCCCCCAGCGTGCCCCCCCCCTCCCCCAGCGTGCCCCCCCCTCCTCCCCCCCAGCTTGCCCCACCGATCTCGCAGGGCTCGCAGGGACTGCCCCAGGCGGCTCCGAGCGTAGAGCAGCACTCGGACTTGAGCGTGGCGCCGTTGATGTTCACCTCGCAGCGGCTCTCGATGATGTTCAGCCAGCAAGTGCCCTTGGTGCTGTCTGCCGGGGGGGGGGGGGATGGGCAGGGGGGGGGGGCGATGAGGTGGAAAGAGAAGAGGGGAGGGGAGAGAGAGAACGAAGATGGTTTGGAGACCGTCCGTCGCGGGGTCATGGCGACAGGAGAAATAAACTCAGCCGCTCACCTCAGGCGCTCGGACACTCACCCGCTCACTCAGCCACTCACTCACAAACACAGTCACCCGCTCACTCACCCACCTTCTAACTCACCAACTCACCCACCCACTCAGCTACTCACCCTCTCACCAACCCACTCGCCCGCTCACTCTCACCCTCTCGGCAACCCAATCACCCGCTCACTCTCACCCTCTCGGCAACCCACTCGCCCGCTCACTCAGCCACTCACTCACAAACACAGTCACCCGCTCACTCAGCCACTCACTCACCAAACAACTCCGCCACTCACTCACTCACTCACCCACCTTCTCACTCACACCACGTCACCCACCCACTCAGCTACTCACCCTCTCACCAACCCACTCGCCCGCTCACTCTCACCAACCCCACTCGCCCCGCTCACTCTCACCCTTTCGGCAACCCACTCGCCCGCTCACTCAGCCACTCACTCACAAACACAGTCACCCACTCACTCAGCGACTCAATCACCAAACAACTCCGCCACTCACTCACTCACTTACCCACCTTCTCACTCACCCACTCACCCACCCACTCAGCTACTCACCCTCTCACCAACCCACTCGCCCACTTCACTTACCCACCCACCCACTTACCCACTGACCCACTCACCCAACCACCCACTCAATCACCCACCCACCCACCAACTCACCCACCCACCCACTCAATCACTCACCCACTCACTCACTAACCTACCCACCCATCCACACACTCACCCACCCACCCAACCATCCACTCATCCACACACTCACCCACCCAACCATCCACTCACCCACTCACTCACCTGCCCACCCATCCACCCACTCACTCACTCACCCATCCACCCACTCACTCACTCACCCACCCACCCAACAACTCATTCACTCACTCACCTGTCCACCCATCCACCCACTCACTCACTCACCTACCCACCCACTCACTCACCTACCCACCCATCCACTCACTCACTCACTCACCCACCCACCAACTCGCCCACCGACCCACTCACCCACCCACCCACTCACTCACCCACCCACCGACCCATCCACTCACTCACCCACCTACCCACCCACCCACCAACTCACCCACTGACCCACTCACTCACACCACCCACCGACCCATCCGCTCACTCACTCACTCACTCACCCACCGACCCACTCACTCACCCACCGACCCACTGACCCACCCACCCACCCACCTCCGCACCCATGCCCGTACCGACACAGATGCTCCCCGTGGCGTCCAGCTTGCTGCTGGAGGGGCACTCGCACGCGAAGGACCCCGGCGAGTTCTTGCAGACGCCGTTGACGCAGGGGCTCGATTCGCACTCGTCCACATCTGCGTGGCGACACGCAAAGACAAAGGTCCCCCGCGTAGCCTCCTACAGACTCTCGCGGCAAGGGCCATCGGAGAGCAGCAGCACCACCTGCGAAGGGCCGGGGGGGTGGACAGCACCACGCCCGGCCGCCTTTGTCTCCCCAGTGGCGATGGTGGCGACACACCGCACCGGGGTAGTCGTTTGATGGCTGAGTCGACCTAGGGGAGGCGCTGCACCGGTTCAGATAAAATCGTCACTGGTGTTGGTGGCCGTGGGCGGGAATGGAACTCGGGAGGTCACCGCACTACCACTCCCCACTCTCTAGTGTGGTTGTTTTTCCCCCCCCGCCCCCCTCCCCTCTCCTCCTCCCCCCTTCCCCTCCCCTCTCCCCCACCCCCTCCCCTCTCCTCCTCCCCCTCCCCTCCCCCTCTCCCCCCACCCCCTCCCCTCTCCTCCTCCCCCTCCCCTCTCCCCCCTTCCCCCCTTCCTCCCTCCCCTCGCCCCCTTCCCCCCTCCCCTCTTCCCCTTCCCCCCTCCCGTCTCCCCCTTCCCCCCTTCCTCCCTCCCCTCTCCCCCTTCCCCCCTCCCCTCTCCCCCTTCCCCCCTCCCCTCTCCCCCCTCTCCTCCCCTCCTCCACCTTCTCCTCCCCCCCCCCTTCTCCTCTCCTCACCCCCTTCCCCTCCCCTCCTCCCCCCTCCCCCCCCACCCCTTCCCCCCTCTCCCCCCTCCCCTCTCCTTCCCCCCTCCCCTCTCCTCCCCCCCCCTCCCCTCTCCTCCCCCCCTCCCCTCTCCTCCCCCCCTTCCCCTCTCCTCCCCTCCTCTCCCTCCCCCTTCTCCCTCCTCCACCTTCTCCTCCCCCCTCCCCTCTCCTCCTCCCCCCTCTCTCGGCCCGGTCTCTGTGCTCACAGAGGCCCCATTGTCTGGGCCGACGCCGCCGCCGCAAACCCCAAAGTCGCCCAACGCGGCCGGCCAACTTCCCACATCTGCTCGCGCGGGGCCGCGACACTCCCTCCCCCTCCCCTCCCCCTCCCCTCCCCCTCCCCTCCCCCTCCCCTCCCCCTCCCATCCTCCCCCCCCTCCTCCTCCTTGGCCGCTATTAGCCCCCGACATTCTTTCGCTTTGTTGCTGGTACCGTATTTATTTCCCCGTCGGAACTTGTTGCATTTTAAAAGAATTGCGCAGAAATGCCGTTTTTTTTGCTCGCTCGCTCGCTCCCCATATTTCTGCCCCGCGTGCCTCTCCGCCTTGCCACTGACACAAGTTCTCAGGCATCTCGAGCGAGTTGCCTTCCTTGTTTCGTGAAAGCCCGCTGTGGAGTAAGTCGATTCTGGAGGCCCCCCTGGAGGCCCCCGGGAGGGTCTTAACAACAACAACAACAGCAAAAATAATAACAATATCAGGAGCGGAGTTTCACATTGAGGTACCTGGAGCGTATTGCCAAAATAAAACCAGCAAAAGCCACCGGTGGACCCCTGCAGCGTGTTAGAATAAAAGTATCGCATTCAGTTGCCTGGAATTATTCGTAAAAAAAAAACAATAAAATCTGAGACCAGGAGAGCAACAATCCAGAGTGCGGTTTTGTATTCATGAGCCTGGAGCGCGCATTTCCTAATTGTCCATTCGCCTCGCCGTAAACCCAGGGGCGGACGTTCCCCCCAACCGAGGCAATCGACGTCGGGGGGAAAAAACAAAAACCCAAAACCCCAAACCCTGGCACGGAGCCGCCGCGGTGGGAGCCGGACTGGCGTGGCGACGTTCAATTTCTCCAGGAAATCATCGGCGAGTTCACGCGGCCGCCCACTCCCGGAGCCGCCAGACATTCCTCTCTGCCCACTCCCCGCCAAATTTTTCACGGCCTCACGGGGCGAGGACGCGGGGAGGGGGGTGGAGCGGGTGGGCGGGCCCACGAGGAAGCAGAAGCCCACAGGAGCCCCCCCCCCAAACACCCCCAGCGGGCACGCGGCTACCGCGAGAGAGCGACGTCAATCAAATGCAACGCAAACGCACCCACGTGCTCGCGTGCGTGTCCACGTGCGTGTCCACGTGCGTGTCCACGTGCGTGTCCACGTGCGTGTCCACGTGCGTGCCCACGTGCGTGCCCACGTGCGTGCCCACGTGCGTGTCCACGTGCGTGTCCACGTGCGCACCCACGTGCTCGCGTGCATGTCCGCGTGCGTGTCCACGTGCGTGTCCACGTGCGCACCCACGTGCTCGCGTGCGTGCCCACGTGCGTGCCAACGTGCCAGAGATCGCAACCGGGTACCCGATACCCGTACTCTGCCCGATACCCGGCTACCCGTACCCGGCCGGGTACGGGTACGGGTACCCGTTTGCGACCCTGGTGCGGCCGGGTACGGGTACGGGTAAGGAATCAAAACCCGTTTGCGACCTCTGCCACGTGCGTGCGTGCGCGTTTCCAAGATTTGTGTTTGACTGCGCAAGCAAGTCCTTTCTGGAGGCGTTAAGATAAATATTTGAAGCACGTTTACTCCGAACGTTGACCCTGTTACGCCGCACGAGGTTGTGGTGTAACCGAGTGAGGGCGCTGCGGTGACGAGGAGATGTTAACTACCTCGCCTGGCACACGAGAGGTCGTGGGTTCAATCCCGACCCTGACGCCTGCTGCTGTATGCTGCGATCGAAACGTCGTGATTTATTTTATTTGAAAGCTACGTGACTTTACTGAAAGAACAAAAAAGTTTGTATACTTAGAGTCTGCGTGTCTCTCTCTCTCTCTCCCCGTGGTCGTGTGGATTTTTCTCCGGGTCCTCCGGTTTTTCCCTTCACATTTAGAAGCAACATCACGCGTTCAGAGTATGTGACTGCTATAAATGTCCACGTGATGACGACGATAATGATGCTAAGCCTACTTCGTTGAGCGATCATTTGCGATGGCCCGCGTCGCTTCTGAAAGAAGGCCTACATAGTTCAGTAGGGGCCTTACCTGGTGAAATAAACAAAGAATTGTCTCAGTTTAGTTTCACCGGAGTAACGCGAGCTGTCGTGCAAACTCCTCCTTGCCAGGTCACAAATATTTTGCCCCCTCTAGGACCAGATTAGTGCGGCTAAGATGCCGATGGACAAATATCGTCTGCGGGGGGGCCGTTTCCAAAGTGGTAGGCCTCGTGAGGCCGTGTGGCAGAGGTCGCAAACGGGTTTTGATTCCTTACCCGTACCCATACCCGGCCGCACCAGGGTTGCAAACGGCTACCCGTACCCGTACCCGGCCAGGTACGGTTACCCGTTCCCTACCCGTACCCGTACCCTACCCGAAATGAGTGACAAACGGTTACTCACCAGTGACTCACGGCCTACCCGTACCCGTACCCGGCCGCACCAGGGTCGCAAACGGCTACCCGTACCCGGCCAGGTACGGGTAGCCGGGTATCGGGTAGGGTATCGGGTACCCGGTTGCGACCTCTGCCGTGTGGCCCCGGGGCTGCGAGTCCGTGAGACCGTGAGGCCGTGCGGCATGAATAGGGCGTCGGTGCAGAGGGAGCGACCCTTACCCTCGCACGTCTCGGACTCGGGGCGGAAGAGGAATCCGTCGGGGCAGGAGCAGCTGTAGCTGCCGGGGGTGTTGCGGCACAGACCGTTGTCGCACAGCTCCCGGCGGCGCGAGCACTCGTCCACGTCTAGACACACCGACGACACCGCCGACACCGCCGCCGCACAACGAGAATGAGAACCACGATGACGTGACTCACGATGACAACGACAAGGATGACGACGACGATGACGACGACGACGATGATGATGACAACAACAACGACAACAGTAATAATGACAACGACAAAGATGACATTGACAACAACGACGATAACGACAACAACGACGACGACGACAACAACGACAACAACAACTACGACGACAACAACGATGACGACGACAACAACAACAACTACGACGACAACGATGACGACGACAACAACAACAACGACGACGACAACAACGACAACAACAACTACGACGACAATGACGACGACAACAACGATGATGACAATGATAACAACGACAACAACATCGACAACGAAAACAACAATGACAAAAACGACGACAACAACTACGCCGACAATAACGATGACAACAACAACAACATCAACCACGACAACGAAGACGACAACAACAACGACATAAACGTCGACAACAACAACTACGACGACAATGACGACGACAACAACGATGATGACAATGATAACAACAACAACATCAACCACGACAACGAAGACGACAACGAAGACGACAACAACAACGACATAAACGTCGACAACAACAACAGCGGCAATCACATGAACGTATCTCAGCCACCTCATGCTGCACAGGGACAGCTGCCGCTGGGGGCGCTCGTCCCCCCCGCCCCCCACCCCCCCTAGCGACACGCCGTGGGGGGCGCCCCTCTCTCACGTGACGTGGGGCGGTGGCTATGAGATGTTGACAACCTCGCCTGGTGTGCAGGAGGTCGTGGGTTCGATCTCGACCCTGACGCCTGCTGCTGTATATTTAGAGTTTGCGTGTCTCTCTCATCATCATCATCACGGTGGCTAGGAGATGTTAACCACCTCGCCTGGTCTACAGGAGGTCGTGGGTTCGAACCCGACCCTGACGCCTGCTGCTGTATATTTGGAGTTTGCGGTGTCTCTCTCTCATCATCATCACGGTGACGAGGAGATGTTAATTACCTCGCCTGGTATACAGGAGGTCGTGGCTTCCATCCCGACCCTGACGCGTGCTGTGTATTTTGAGTTTGCGTGTCTCTTTCATCATCATTATCAAGGTGGCTAGGAGATGTTAACTACCTCGCCTGGTCTACAGGAGGTCGTGGGTTCGATCCCGACCCTGATGCCTGCTGCTGCTGTATATTTGGAGTCTGCGTGTCTCTCTCTCTCTCCGTGGTCGCGTGGATTTTTCTCCGGGGTCCTCCGTTTTTCCCTCCACATCCAGAATAAACATCACCACGTGTTTAGAGCATTTGGCTGCTGCTATAAATTTGGACACGATGATGATGATGATGATAAGCCCACTTCGACGAGCTATCATTTGTAGTGGCCCAGGTCGCTTCTTAAATAGTTTTTGCCATATAGCAGCTCAATTGGGCCATACCTGGTGTACAATAAGAAAAAAAGTTGATAGTCTGATGATGAGGTTGATGGGTCCACCAGTGGTGAGAGAGTGAGCGGATGAGTCAGTGGGTTAGGAGGGGGACAAGTAGGAGAGTGCGTGAGTGGGTGAGAAGGTGAGTGGCTAAGTGAGTAGATGAGTGAGCAGGTGGGTGAGTCGATGAGTGAATCAGTGGGTGGGTGGGTGGGTGAGCGAGTGAGTGAATGGGTGGGCGAGCGGGTGGGTTAGTGATTGAATGAGTCTGGCGAGCGGGTGGGTGAGCGGGTGAGTGAGCGAGTGAGTGCGCAAGTGAGTGGGTAAGTGATCGAGCGAGTGGACGAGTGAGCGAGCGAATAGGTAAAGGAGTAAGCGAATGAGCGAGCGAGCGAGTGGGCGAGCAGGTGAGCGAGCAGGTGAGTGTGTAGGTGAGCGAGTAGATGAGTGAGTAGGCGAGTGAGTAGGCAAGCGAGTCGGTGAGCGAGTGAGCAAGGGAGTAGGTTAGCGAGTAGATGAGTGAGTAGGCGAGTGAGCAGGCGAGTGAGTAGGCGAGCGACTGGACGAGTGAGCGAAGCGAATAGGTGAGCGAATGAGCGAGCGAGTGAGCAGGTGAGTGAGCAGATGAGTGAGCAGGTGAGTGAGCAGGTGAGTGATTAGATTCGTGAGTGAGCGAGTGAGTAGGCGATTGAGTAGGTGAGTGAGTAGGCGATTGAGTAGGCAAGTGAGTAGGCGAGTGAGTAGGTGAGTGAGTAGGTGAGTGAGTAGGCGAGTGAGTAGGCGAGTGAGTAGGCAAGCGAGTCAGTGAGTGAGTAGATGAGTGAGTGAGTGAGCGAATGAGCGAGTGAGTAGGCGAGTAGGCGATTGAGTAGGCAAGCGAGTCGGTGAGCGAGTGAACAAGGGAGTGGGTGAGTGAGTAGGCGAGTGAGTAGGTGAGTGAGTAGGTAAGTGAGTAGGCGAGGGAGTAGGTGAGTGAGCGAGTGAGCGAGTGAGTAGGTGAGTGAGTAGATGAGTGAGTGAGCGAATGAATAGGGGAGCGAGCGAGTAGGCGAGTGAGTAGCCGAGTAAGTAGGTGAGCGAATAGGCGAGTGAGTAGATGAGCGAGTAGGTGAGCGAGTAGGTGAGCGAGTAGTCGAGCGAGCGAGCGAGCGGACGTCACGTTACCGACCTACGCACTGCTTGCCCGTGAGCTCCGTCTCGTAGCCAATGTTACAGATGCAGCGGTAGCTCCCGCGCAGGTTCTCACACACGCCGTTGGGGCAGATGTCCGGGTCCAGCGCACACTCGTTGATGTCTGATCACGTGCCGGGGTGGGACGGGCGGAGGGGCGGCCGAGGGGATAAGCGGTTGAACGGGGAGGGCGGAGAGAGACATTATTCACGAACTGATTATGAATGTCGTTATCGCTGTCGTCGGTCGAAACTTTCAACTCTGGCTGTCTCCCATATAGCGCCAGAACAATGAGGTTCAATAACAATGGGGTTCTAGAACAATGAGGTTCTAGAACAATGAGGTTCCAGAACAATGAGGTTCCAGAACAATGAGATTCAAGAACAATGAGATTCCAGAACAATGAGATTCTAGAGCAATGAGGTTCCAGAACAATGAGATTCAAGAACAACGAGGTTGCAGAACAATGAGGTTCTAGAACAATGAGATTCCAGAACAATGAGATTCCAGAACAATGAGGTTCCAGAACAATGAGGTTTCAGAACAATGAGGTTCCAGAACAATGAGGTTGCAGAACAATGAGGTTCTAGAACAATACGGTTCTAGAACAATGAGGTTCCAGAACAATGAGATTCAAGAACAATGAGGTTGCAGAACAATGGGGTTGCAGAACAATGAGGTTGCAGAGCAATGAGATCCCATAATAATGAGGTTTTAAAACAATGAGATTCAAGAACAATGAGGTTCCAGAATAATGAGGTTGCAGAACAATGAGGTTCTAGAACAATGAGATTCCAGAACAATGGGCTGCTTGCGATCATCACTCACTCACCACTTACTCACCCACCCACCCATCCAAAGACACGAACCCACTCACGCACGAACCCACTCACTCACCTACCACTCACTCACCCACCCACTCACTCATTCACCCACCCACCCACTCACTCATCCCCCCACTCACCCATTCAGCCACTCACTCACCTACCACTCACTCACCAACCCACCTACTCACCCACTCACTCATACATCCACCCACTCACCCCCCCCACTCACCCATTCAGCCACTCACTCACCTACCAACACACTCATTACATCCAGAAGAGATCCCATCGAGATGTTATCTCTCACATTCACTCATTCTATCACGTGCGCTATCAATGGCCTGGCACGCTCTTCCTTCCGATATTAGGCATTTTTAAATCATCATCATCAACACTGCCCATAGACTCAACACTGCCCATAGACTCAACACTGCCCATAGACTCAACACTGCCCATAGACTCAACACTGCCCATAGACTCAACACTGCCCATAGACTCAACACTGCCCATAGACTCAACACTGCCCATAGACTCAACACTGCCCATAGACTCAGCACTGCCCATAGACTCAACACTGCCCATAGACTCAACACTACCCATAGACTCACACTGCCCATAGACTCAACACTGCCCATAGACTCAACACTGCCCATAGACTCAACACTGCCCATAGACTCAACACTGCCCATAGACTCAGCACTGCCCATAGACTCAACACTGCCCATAGACTCAACACTGCCCATAGACTCAACACTACCCATAGACTCAACACTGCCCATAGACTCAACACTGCCCATAGATTCAACACTGCCCATAGACTCACACTGCCCATAGACTCAACACTGCCCATAGACTCAGCACTGCCCATAGATTCAACACTGCCCATAGACTCAACACTGCCCATAGACTCAACACTGCCCATAGACTCAGCACTGCCCATAGACTCAACACTACCCATAGACTCAGCACTGCCCATAGACTCAACACTGCCCATAGATTCAACACTACCCATAGACTCACACTGCCCATAGACTCAACACTACTCCCATAGACTCAACACTGCCCATAGACTCAACACTGCCCATAGATTCAACACTGCCCATAGACTCACACTGCCCATAGACTCAACACTACCCATAGACTCAACACTACTCCCATAGACTCAACACTGCCCATAGACTCAACACTGCCCATAGACTCAACACTACCCATAGACTCAACACTGCCCATAGACTCAACACTGCCCATAGACTCAACACTACCCATAGACTCACACTGCCCATAGACTCAACACTGCCCATAGACTCAACACTACCCATAGACTCACACTGCCCATAGACTCACACTGCCCATAGACTCAACACTGCCCATAGACTCAACACTGCCCATAGACTCAACACTACCCATAGATTCAACACTGCCCATAGACTCAACACTACCCATAGACTCACACTGCCCATAGACTCAACACTGCCCATAGACTCAACACTGCCCATAGATTCAACACTGCCCATAGATTCAGCACTGCCCATAGACTCAACACTGCCCATAGACTCAACACTACCCATAGACTCACACTGCCCATAGACTCAACACTGCCCATAGACTCAACGCTGCCCATAGACTCAACACTGCCCATAGACTCAACACTACCCATAGACTCACACTGCCCATAGACTCAACACTGCCCATAGACTCAACACTGCCCATAGACTCACACTGCACCTCCCACGAGCGGGGGTTGGCAACGTATGGTGCTCAAGAAGTTCAGCATCAGGTGAAAGCTCAAGAGTGGCGTGCCTACCTCTCCCGTCGGCCGTGATTCCCGGTCCACTGCTGCACAACGAGTGGAACTCCTCTGTGGGAGAGGAACGGCAGAGTTAGAGCATCAGAGAAGCGAGCGGCAGGGGTAGAGACAGGGTTCGGGAAAGGGAGATGGTGCGAGAGAGAGACGGAGCGAGGCAGACAGAGCCAGAGAGAGTGACAGAGAGTGACAGAGAGACAGCGGCAGAGAGAGGGGTAGAGAAGGAGAGACGGAGAGAGACAGAGAGAGACAGAGACATAGAGACACAGAGGCAGAGAGAGACAGAGACACCGAGGCAGGGAGAGACAGAGAGAGACAGAGACAGAGAGAGGGGTAGAGATAGGGGTAGAAAAAGAGAGACAGAGAGAGACAGAGAGACACAGAGACATAGAGAGACAGAGACATAGAGACAGAGAGATACAGAGACATAGAGACACCGAGGCAGAGAGAGACAGAGAGAGACAGAGACAGAGAGAGGGGTAGAGATAGGGGTAGAAAAAGAGAGACAGAGAGAGACATAGAGATACAGAGACATAGAGAGACAGAGACACAGAGACAGAGAGATACAGAGACATAGAGACACCGAGGCAGAGAGAGACAGAGAGAGACAGAGACACAGAGACAGAGAGATACAGAGACAGAGATAGGGGTAGAGAAACAGAGACACAGAGAGACAGAGGCAGAGAGATACAGAGACATACAGACACAGAGCTTAGTGGCGAATGGCAGTTGTTGTGTTGTTGTTGGTGGTGGTCGTGGTGATGGTGGTGATGGTGAAGACGACCGTGTGAGTGAGTGGCGTAGTGATGGTGGTGATGTTGGTGATGGTGGTGACGACCGTTTGAGCGAGCGGCGTGGTGATGGTGGTGTTAGTGATGGTGGTGGCGATGGTGGTGGTGATGGTATTGGCGATGGTGGTGGTGATGGTATTGGCGATGGTGGTGATGCCCGTGTGAACGAGCGGCGTGGTGATGGTGGTGTTAGTGATGGTGGTGGCGATGGTGGTGGTGATGGTATTGGCGATGGTGGTGATGCCCGTGTGAACGAGCGGCGTGGTGATGGTGGTGTTAGTGATGGTGGTGGCGATGGTGGTGACGACCGTGCGAGCGAGCGGCATTCCGCGTTGCGGGGGGGAGGAGGGTGGGTGCCACCGTACCGGAGTTGAGCGGGGGGCACGGGCGGCACGGCTCTCCGAACGCGTGGTCGGGCCCGGCGCAGCAGCACTCCGACTTGGTGACGGCCCCGGGCATGGGGCGCACGCACTGGCCCTTCGCGTACGCCGCGTAGCACGTGGTGCGCATGTGCGTGTCTGGGCAGAGGCAGAGGTCGCAAACGGGTTTTGATTCCTTACCCGTACCCGTACCCGGCCGCACCAGGGTCGCAAATGGGTACCCGTACCCGGCCGGGTACCCTGCCGGGTACGGGTTCCCGTTCCCTACCCGTACCCGTACCCTACCCGAAATGAGTGACAAACGGTTACTTACCAGTGACTCACGGCCCACCCGTACCCGGCCGCACCAGGGTCGCAAACGGCCACCCGTACCCGTACCCGGCCGGGTACGGGTTCCCGTTCCCTACCCGTACCCGTACCCTACCCGAAATGAGTGACAAACGGTTACTTACCAGTGACTCACGGCCTACCCGTACCCGTACCCGGCCGCACCAGGGTCGCAAACGGCTACCCGTACCCGGCCGGGTACGGGTAGCCGGGTATCGGGTAGGGTACGGGTATCGGGTACCCAGTTGCGACCTCTGGTTGACAGCTACTTTCTGATGGTTATTTTGGTGATGTCAGTAGTAGTAGCGGTGGCTGTGTGTGCGGGGGGCGGGGGGGGGGGGGAGTCAGTGGCCTCACCCACGCAGACTCGCCCGTCGCTGCTCACGACCAGCCCCGGCGGGCACTCGCAGCGGAAGGAGCCCTCGCCGTTGACGCAGCGGCCGTTCATGCAGATCCCCACCGTCTGGCACTCGTCCACGTCTGTGGAGGTGCGCCGGGCGGAGACATAGACCAGAGGTCACAAACGGGTTTTGATTCCTTACCCGTACCCGGCTGGGTACGGGTAGGGTACCGGTATCAGGTACCCGATTGCGACCTCTGGGATGAAGCCATGTTGCAGGCGCGGGTGGGTTGATTCTAGGAACTTGAATTGTGAGAAGAGACAAGACGTTGGGGAATGAGTGACAAACGGTGACTCACCAGTGACTCACGGCCTACCCGTACCTGGCCACACCAGGGTCGCAAACGGGTACCCGTACCCGTACCCGGCCGGGTACGTGTAGCCGGGTATCGGGTAGGGTACGGGTATCGGGTACCCGGTTGCGACCTCTGACGCAGACACAAAGGGGGGTCACCTCCCGCCCCATGCGACCTTCTGCGCAGACGGTCGTGGCGGGCGCTGAACGCAAGCGGCAGCCACGGAGGGCGGTGCTAGCGGCCGTCACGCCCGGCAGTGATTTTGGTCTCGCCGAGTGGCGGCGTTCACCGCCAGCGTCACCGTCAGCAGCAGCATCAGCAGCATCAGCATCGTCGTCGTCATCGTCATCATCAGCAGCGGCATCAGCATCATCATCAGCATCATCGTCGTCATCGTCATCGTCGTCATCATCAGCAGCATCATCGTCATCATCAGCGTCATCATCATCATCTGCATCATCGTCGTCATCATCAGCAGCATCATCGTCATCAGCATCGTCATCAGCATCATCATCAGCAGCAGCAGCTGGGACCTCCACACCGAGCATCGAGGTCATGGACCACGCCGCTGCCGAGCGAGGACAAAAGACCGCCCGCCGTGCGTCGCCGTCGCCGCGGTTACCGTGGCAGCGACAGTTACCGTGGTAGTGACAGTTACCAAGGTTACCGTGGCAATGACAGTTACCGTGGCAGTGACAGTTACCGTGGCAGTGACTTTACCAAGGTTACCGTGGCAGTGACTTTACAAAGGTTACCGTGGCAGTGACGGTTACCGTGGCAGTGACAGTTACCAAGGTTACCGTGGCAGTATTGATTATTGAGGCAGTATTGATTATTGAGGCAGTATTGGTTATTGAGGAAGTATTGATTACTGAGGCAGTATCGGTTATTGAGGAAGTATTGATTACTGAGGCAGTATTGATTACCGAGGCAGTATTGATTATTGAGGCAGTTTTGGTTATTGAGGAATTATTGATTACTGAGGCAGTATCGGTTATTGAGGAAGTATTGATTACTGAGGCAGTATCGGTTATTGAGGAAGTATTGATTACTGAGGCAGTATCGGTTATTGAGGAAGTATTGATTACTGAGGCAGTATCGGTTATTGAGGAAGTATTGATTATTGAGGCAGTATTGATTACCGAGGCAGTTTTGATTATTGAGGCATTATTGATTATTGAGGAAGTATTGGTTATTGAGGCAGTATTGATTATCGAGGCAATATTGATTACTGAGGCAGTATTGATTACCGAGGCAATATTGATTACTGAGGCAGTATTGATTATCGAGGCAATATTGATTACTGAGGCAGTATTGATTATCGAGGCAATATTGATTACTGAGGCAGTATTGATTATCGAGGCAATATTGATTACTGAGGCAGTATTGATTACCGAGGCAATATTGATTACTGAGGCAGTATTGATTATCGAGGCAATATTGATTACTGAGGCAGTATTGATTACCGAGGCAATATTGATTACTGAGGCAGTATTGATTATCGAGGCAATATTGATTACTGAGGCAGTATTGATTATCGAGGCAATATTGATTACTGAGGCAGTATTGATTACCGAGGCAATATTGATTACTGAGGCAGTATTGATTATCGAGGCAATATTGATTACTGAGGCAGTATTGATTATCGAGGCAATATTGATTACTGAGGCAGTATTGATTATCGAGGCAATATTGATTACTGAGGCAGTATTGATTATCGAGGCAATATTGATTACTGAGGCAGTATTGATTATCGAGGCAATATTGATTACTGAGGCAGTATTGATTATCGAGGCAATATTGATTACTGAGGCAGTATTGATTACCGAGGCAATATTGATTACTGAGGCAGTATTGATTATCGAGGCAATATTGATTACTGAGGCAGTATTGATTATCGAGGCAATATTGATTACTGAGGCAGTATTGATTATCGAGGCAATATTGATTACTGAGGCAGTATTGATTATCGAGGCAATATTGATTACTGAGGCAGTATTGATTATCGAGGCAATATTGATTACTGAGGCAGTATTGATTACCGAGGCAATATCGTCCGCCGGCAGCGAGAGAGAATCCCGGCTTGCAGATGCACTTGAAGCTGCCGTCTTCGTTGATGCACATCCCGTTGAGGCACATGTTGGTGGTGGCGCACTCGTCGTGGTCTTAGACGACAGACACACACAGACGCACACACACACACAGACACACACACACACAGACACACACACACACAGACACACAGACAGACACACACACACACAGCCGCCTTCAACGGACCTGCCAGGGCGAGGGGCTGGCATCGCGAGCGGAGCCTAACGTAGGCCGGGACGGTACACGAAGGAGGGGGGGTGGAGGGAAGGACAGGGGGGGGGGGTGGAGGGATGGACAGATAGACAGATGGAGGGACTGACGGAGCGATGGATGGATTGTGGGTTTGACAGACGGACAGACGGAGGGACAGAGGGGTAGAGGGACAGACGGAGGAACAGACGGAGGGACGGACAGACCGAGTGTCGGACAGAGAGATGGATGGATGGAGGGTTCGACAGAGGGACAAACGGAGGGACAGAGGGGTAAAGGGAAGGATGGCCAGATGGACAGACGGAGGGACGGACAGACCGAGTGTCAGACGGAGAGATGGATGGATGGAGGGTTCGACAGAGGGACAAACGGAGGGACGGAGCGGAGGAACGCACGGATGGACAAACGGAGGGACGGACGCACGGAGGGACATACGGAGGTGATGGACGGAGGGACGGGCACGTCACCCACCCACGCAGTTGCGCCCGTCGGCCGTGAGGTCGAAGCCGGCGTTGCAGATGCACTGGAAGCTGCCCGCGGTGTTGACGCAGCGCCCGTTGCGGCACAGCTGCCCGTTCTGCACACATTCGTCGATGTCTGGGCGGCACAACAACAACGCGAGAGGGGGCAACGCTCGATCCCGCGCGTAAGGGGATGACGTCAGCGCACACTCTGCTGCACTGCATTGTGGGGGCGAGCCAGGGGCCACGGCTCTCCCCGATCCACCGACCGCTCGCCGCTGGGATGCTGGCGTGGAGGGCGGCCACACAAGGACAAAGATCCCCCGTGTAGCCTGTTACAGACTGTTGGGGCAAGTGCTGTGAGCGAGCACCTGTGAAGGTCGGAACGGCACACGAGGGGGTGGGTGGCCAGCACCACGCCCGGCCGCCTTTGTCTCCCCGGTGGCGATGTTTTAACGCACCACACCAGGCCGAGTCGACCTAGGGGAGGCCCACGACCGGCTCAGATTATCGTCACCGGTGTTGGGCAGCGAGCGGGAATCGAACTCGGGTCGGCGGGTTCGTAGCGCTAACCGCAGGGTCACGTCGCCCAGGGTTACCGGGTGACCCTGGGGTTGCCGGGGCGACCCATTGGTTACCGGTCGACCCCGAGGTTGCCGGTCGACCCCGGCGGTTGCCGAGTGACCCATGGGTTACCGGTCGACCCCGGTGTTGCCGGACGACCCACGGGTTGCCGGGCGACCCCCGGGGGTTGCCGGGCGACCACAGTGTTGCCAGACGACCCACGGGTTGCCGGGTGACCACGGTGTTGCCGGGCGACCCCGAGGGGGGGGGGGGGAGCACGGTGTGCCACGTGGCGGTGCAGGTGCCGCGTGGGCTACCTAGGCAGGAGGTCTTGGCTGGCGCCGGCTGGAAGCCCGCGTAGCAGCGGCACGAGTAGGAGCCGGCGGAGTTGACGCAGTCGCCGTGGGAACACGGCAGGCTCAGGCACTCGTCCACGTCTAGTGAGGGGGGGGGGGGGTGGGGGTGGTGGTGAGGTGGGGGTGGGGGTGAGGGTGGGGGTGAGGGTGGGGGTGAAGGTGGGGTGGTGGTGAGGTGGGGGTGGGGGTGGGGGTGAGGGTGGGGGTGAAGGTGGGGTGGTGGTGAGGTGGGGGTGGGGGTGGGGGTGAGGGTGGGGGTGAGGGTGGGGGTGAGGGTGGGGTGGGGGTGGGTGGGGGTGGGGGTGAGGGTGGGGGTGAGGGTGGGGTGGTGGTGAGGTGGGGGTGGGGTGGGGGTGGGGGTGAGGGTGGGGTGGCGGTGGGTGGGGTGGGGGTGAGGGTGGGGGTGGGGTGGGGGTGGGTGGGGGTGGGGGTGAGGGTGGGGGTGAAGGTGGGGTGGGGGTGGGGTGGGGGTGGGTGGGGGTGGGGGTGGGGGTGAGGGTGGGGGTGGGGGTGAGGGTGGGGGTGGGGGTGAGGGTGGGGGTGAGGGTGGGGGTGAAGGTGGGGGTGGGGGTGGGGTGAGGGTGAGGGTGGGGGTGGGGGTGAGGGTGGGGGTGGGGGTGAGGGTGGGGGTGGGGGTGAGGGTGGGGGTGGGGGTGAGGGTGGGGGTGAGGGTGAGGGTGGGGGTGGGGGTGGGGGTGAGGGTGGGGGTGAGGGTGGGGGTGAAGGTGGGGGTGAGGGTGGGGGTGAGGGTGAGGGTGGGGGTGGGGGTGAGGGTGGGGGTGAGGGTGGGGGTGAGGGTGGGGGTGAGGGTGAGGGTGGGGGTGGGGGTGGGGGTGGGGGTGAGGGTGGGGGTGAGGGTGGGGGTGAAGGTGGGGGTGAGGGTGGGGTGAGGGTGAGGGTGGGGGTGGGGGTGAGGGTGGGGGTGAGGGTGGGGGTGAGGGTGAGGGTGGGGGTGGGGGTGGGGGTGAGGGTGGGGGTGAGGGTGGGGGTGAAGGTGGGGGTGAGGGTGGGGTGAGGGTGAGGGTGGGGGTGAGGGTGGGGGTGAGGGTGGGGGTGGGGGTGAGGGTGGGGGTGAGGGTGGGGGTGGGGGTGAGGGTGGGGGTGGGGGTGGGGGTGAGGGTGGGGGTGAGGGTGGGGGTGAGGGTGGGGGTGAGGGTGGGGGTGGGGGTGGGGGTGAGGGTGGGGGTGAGGGTGGGGGTGGGGGTGGGGGTGAGGGTGGGGGTGGGGGTGGGGGTGAGGGTGGGGGTGAGGGTGGGGGTGAGGGTGGGGGTGAGGGTGGGGGTGAGGATGGGGGTGAGGGTGGGGGTGAGGGTGGGGGTGAGGGTGGGGGTGAGGGTGGGGGTGGGGGTGGGGGTGAGGGTGGGGGTGGGGGTGAGGGTGGGGGTGGGGGTGGGGGTGAGGGTGGGGGGAGGGTGGGGGTGAGGGTGGGGGTGAGGGTGGGGGTGAGGGTGGGGGTGAGGGTGGGGGTGAGGGTGGGGGTGAGGATGGGGGTGAGGGTGGGGGTGGGGTGGGGGGTGGGAGGGGGGTGGTTACCGACAGGGTTGTGGGGGTGAACAGGGAGAGGGCAACCAGCGGTAGCAGCAGCCGTAGCTCCGTCCACCTCTGAAGTGGATCCACCTCTGAAGTGGATCAACCTCTGAAGTGGATCAACCTCTGAAGTGGATCCATCTCCCCTGAAGTGGACCCCCCCCCTCTCTCTAGGAGAGCGAGCGAGTGAGCCCTGCGCGATGGGAGGTGGTGCGGTGTTGCCGGCTGGCATTGTTGTCGTTGCGTGGAAAGTTGAAATGAAATGAAAATGCCCACGGATATTCGTGGGGGGCGGGGGGGGGGTGAGGTGGATTTTGGGAGGGGGTGGGAGGGGGGGTGGGTTTGGGCCGAGCCGACCAGTTCAAAGTCTCCGTGATCTCAGCACCAAAGCATTCGGAGCCGCAAAAACGTCAAACTCGGTGGCAGAAACTAAATAAACGTGCTCGAGAGAGAGGGAGGGAGAAGGCGAGCGACAGAGGAAAAGAGAGCGAGAGAGAGAGAGCGAGAGGGAGAGAGAGGGAGAGACAGCGGATGAGCGATAGCAAGAGAGCGAGAGAGTGGGCATGAGAGAGAGTAAAATTGAGATGGCGAGGGCGCGAGAGAGAGACAGAGAGAGAGGTGGGGGTTTACATAAAGCAAAGTTATAAAAAAACTAAATGATGAACGAAGAAAAGTGCCGACTACACCGAGCATCTTCTTGTTTCCACTGATCGTAAAAAAAAATAGCGAGAGAGAGAGTGGGCAAGATAGAGAGCGAGAGAGTGAGTGAGAGAGTGAGCGAGAGAGTGAGTGAGAGAGTGAGCGAGAGAGTGAGCGAGAGAGTGAGCGAGAGAGTGAGCGAGAGAGTGAGCGAGAGAGCGAGAGAGTGAGCGAGAGAGTGAGCGAGAGAGTGAGCGAGAGAGCGAGAGAGTGAGCGAGAGAGTGAGCGAGAGAGTGAGCGAGAGAGTGAGCGAGAGAGTGAGCGAGAGAGTGAGCGAGAGAGTGGGCGAGACAGTGGGCGAGAGAGTGAGCGAGAGAGCGAGAGAGTGAGCGAGAGAGTGAGCGAGAGAGTGGGCGAGAGAGTGAGCGAGAGAGTGAGCGAGAGAGTGAGCGAGAGAGTGAGCGAGAGAGTGAGCAGGAAAGTGAGCGAGAGAGTGAGCGAGAGAGTGAGCGAGAGAGTGAGCGAGAGAGCGAGAGAGTGAGCGAGAGAGTGAGCGAGAGAGTGAGCGAGAGAGTGAGCGAGAGAGTGAGCGAGAGAGCGAGAGAGTGAGCGAGAGAGTGAGCGAGAGAGTGAGCGAGAGAGTGGGCGAGAGAGTGAGCGAGAGAGTGAGCGAGAGAGTGGGCGAGAGAGTGAGTGAGCGAGAGAGCGAGAGAGTGAGCGAGAGAGTGAGCGAGAGAGTGAGCGAGAGAGTGGGCGAGAGAGTGAGCGAGAGAGTGAGCGAGAGAGTGAGCGAGAGAGTGAGCGAGAGAGTGAGCGAGAGAGTGGGCGAGAGAGTGAGCGAGAGAGTGAGCGAGAGAGTGAGCGAGAGAGTGAGCGAGAGAGTGAGCGAGAGAGTGAGCGAGAGAGTGAGCGAGAGAGTGAGCGAGAGAGTGAGCGAGAGAGTGAGCGAGAGAGCGAGAGAGTGAGCGAGAGAGTGAGCGAGAGAGTGAGCGAGAGAGTGAGCGAGAGAGTGAGCGAGAGAGTGAGCGAGAGAGTGGGCGAGAGAGTGAGCGAGAGAGTGAGCGAGAGAGTGAGCGAGAGAGAGAGCGAGAGAGTGGGCGAGAGAGTGAGCGAGAGAGCGAGAGAGTGAGCGAGAGAGTGAGCGAGAGAGTGAGCGAGAGAGTGAGCGAGAGAGTGAGCGAGAGAGTGAGCGAGAGAGTGGGCGAGAGAGTGAGCGAGAGAGTGAGCGAGAGAGTGAGTGAGAGAGTGAGCGAGAGAGTGAGCGAGAGAGTGAGCGAGAGAGTGAGCGAGAGAGTGAGCGAGAGAGAGAGCGAGAGAGTGGGCGAGAGAGTGAGCGAGAGAGTGAGCGAGAGAGTGAGCGAGAGAGTGAGCGAGAGAGTGAGCGAGAGAGTGAGCAGGAGAGTGAGTGAGCAGGAGAGTGAGCGAGAGAGTGAGCGAGAGAGTGGGCGAGAGAGTGAGCGAGAGAGTGAGCGAGAGAGTGGGCGAGAGAGTGAGCGAGAGAGTGAGCGAGAGAGTGGGCGAGAGAGTGAGCGAGAGAGTGAGCGAGAGAGTGAGCGAGAGAGTGGGCGAGAGAGTGAGCGAGAGAGTGAGCGAGAGAGTGAGCGAGAGAGTGAGCGAGAGAGTGGGCGAGAGAGTGAGCGAGAGAGTGAGCGAGAGAGTGAGCGAGAGAGAGAGCGAGAGAGTGAGTGAGAGAGTGGGCGAGAGAGTGAGCGAGAGAGTGAGCGAGAGAGAGAGCGAGAGAGTGGGCGAGAGAGTGAGCAGGAGAGTGAGTGAGCAGGAGAGTGAGCGAGAGAGTGAGCGAGCGAGTGAGCGAGAGAGCGAGCGAGAGAGTGAGCGAGAGAGTGAGCGAGAGAGAGAGCGAGTGAGCAATTGCTACCACCTGGGTCACCTGGTGGGCCCCGTGGGACCTTGTGGGAGCCAAGCGGCGGAGCGCGATCACATTCCTTCCGTTCTGGGTCAAAGCGCCGTTACGCAGAACCACGTCCATTCCGTGCCTCCAAAGTCAACAACAATATCCGCTCGTCCGTCAAGACCCCGTGGGTCTCTCTGCGAGTCTACGGGCGTCTACGTGGGTATATGGGTCCCTATGTGAGTCTGTGGGTATCGATGTGAGTCTATGGGTCTCTCTGTGAGTCTATGGGTCTCTGCGTGAGTCTATGTGTCTCTGTGTGAGTCTATGTGTCTCTGTGTGAGTCTATGGGTCTCTGTGTGAGTCTATGGGTCTCTGTGTGAGTCTATGGGTCTCTACGTGAGCGTACGTCCCCCGATTATGAGTCGATGGGTCTCTGTGTGAGTCTATGGGTCTCTGTGTGAGTCTATGTGTCTCTGTGTTAGTCTATGGGTCTCTGTGTGAGTCTATGGGTCTCTGTGTGAGTCTATGGGTCTCTACGTGAGCGTACGTCCCCCGATTATGAGTCGATGGGTCTCTGTGTGAGTCTATGGGTCTCTGTGTGAGTCTGTGTCTCTCTGTGAGTCTATGGGTCTCTGTGTGAGTCTATGTGTCTCTGTGTGAGTCTATGTGTCTCTCTGTGAGTCTATGGGTCTTGTTTGTGTTGTTTGTTGTTATTCGTTGTTGTTGTTTACCGACACAGCCGCCGCGTGCCTCCGCCCGGTAGCCCACGTCGCACTGGCAGTGGTAGGAGCCCGGCGTGGGCACGCAGCGCCCACTGGGGCACACGCCGGGGAAGAGGCGGCACAGGTCCACAGACTCGTTACGTGGCAGCACGTCTAGGGGGGCACGGGAGGGGGGGCACGGGGGGGGGCACGGCGGGGGGCACGGGGGGGGCACGGGGGGAGCACGGGAGGGGCACGGGGGGGGCACGGGGGGGGCACGGGGGGGGGCACGGGGGGGTCACGGGGGGGGCAGAGACGCAGACTCGTTACGTGGCAACACATCTAGAGGGGCACGGGGGGGGCACGGGGGGGGCACGGGGGGGGGCACGGGGGGGGGCACGGGGGGGGCACAGATCCACAGACTCATTACGTGACAGCACATCTAGAGGGGCACGGGGGGGGGGCACGGGGGGGGGGGCAGAGACGCAGGCAGACAGGGGGATGAGATGGAGATGCGGGGGGATGTTGGAGTGGAAGGAGGGGGGCACGCCTCTGCGCGTTGAATCCCTGGATGGAATTCAGCGTACGCTGCTCCCCATCGCACAGGATTACCCCTTCGCACAGGATAACCCCATCACGCAGGATAACCCACACAAGATAACCCCATCACGCAGGATAACCCACACAGGATAACCTCATCGAACAGGATAACCCCATTGCGCAGGATAAGCCCATCATGCTCACATATTTGCCTGCTCAACTCACTCACCCATCTACTCACTCACATGGTCTCTAACTCACCTGCTCACCCACTCACTCACTCACACTCACTCACTCACGCACTCACTTGGTCACCCACTCACTTGCTGACTCACTCACCTACTCACCCACCCACTCACCCACCCACCCACTCATCCACTCACCCACCCACTCACCCACCCACTCACCCACCCACGAACTTACCCAACCACCGACTCACCCATCCACCCACCCACTCAATTACCCAACCACCGACTCACCCATCCACCCACCGACTCAATTACCCACTCACCCACTCACCCACCCACCCACTAACTTACCCAACCACCGACTCACCCATCCACCCACCGACTCAATTACCCACTCACCCACTCATCCACCCACCCACCCACCCACTAACTTACCCAACCACCGACTCACCCACCCACCCACCCACTAACTTACCCAACCACCGACTCACCCATCCACCCACTCAATTACTCACTCACCCACCCACCCACCCCCCCACTAACTTACCCAACCACCGACTCACCCATCCACCCACCCACTCAATTACTCACTCACCCACTCACCCACCCACCCACTCACCCACCCACCCACTCACCCACTCACTCACTCACTCACCCACACACTCACTCAATCACCCACCCACGCAATTACCCACTCACACACTCACCCACTCACCCACCCACCCACTCACTAACTTACCCAACCACCAATTAACCCATCCACCCACCCACTCAATTACCCACTCACCCACTCACCCACCCACCCACTAACTTACCCAACCACCGACTCACCCATCCACCCACCCACTCAATTACCTACTCACTCACCCTCCCACACACTCACTCAATCACCCACCCACGCACTTACCCACTCACCCACCCACCCACCCACTAACTTACCCAACCACCGACTCACCCATCCACCCACCCACTCAATTACTCACTCACCCACTCACCCACCCACCCACTCACCCACTCACCCACTCACTCACTCACTCACCCACCCACTCACCCACTCACTCACTCACCCACCCATCCACCCACCCACTCACCGGGTCGGTGTCCACCAGGGAACTCCGTTTGCCAGGAGCCCCCACCGGGCGGCGGGGGTAGCCCACCGGAGGGAGGGAATCCCCCTGGTGGGGGAGGGAATCCCCCGGGAGGGAATCCCCCGGGAGGGAATCCCCCGGGAGGGAGCCCTCCCCCAGGAGGGAACCCCCCCGGGTGAGTCCCGTCGGGGTAGCCGGGCAGGAAGGGCTGGCGTTCACACAGGTGCTGGTACTCCTCTGTAGGGGGGGGGGGGGGGTTGAGTGACATGTGAGTGACAGGTGAGTGAGTGGGTAGGTGGGTAGGTGAGTGAGTGCGTGAGTGTATGAGTGGATGGATGAGTGAATGGGTGACTCAGTGGGTGGGTGAGTGAGTGGGTGGGTGGGTGAGTGACAGGTGAGTGAGTGGGTGGGTGAGTGAGTGAGTGGGTGAGTGACAGGTGAGTGGGTGGGTGAGTGAGTGGGTGGGTGAGTGACAGGTGAGTGAGTGGGTGGGTGAGTGAGTGAGTGAGTGGGTGAGTGAGTGAGTGGGTGAGTGAGCGGGTGAGTGACAGGTGAGTGAATGGGTGACTCAGTGGGTGGGTGGGTGAGTGAGTGGGTGGGTGGCTGAGTGAGTGAGTGGGTGGGTGGGTGAGTGGGTGAGTGAGTGGGTGAGTGACAAATGGGTGAGTGGGTGGGTGAGTGACAGGTGAGTGAGCAGGTGCGCATGCAAGCTGGCGTGGAAATAGGTGTGTGTGAGGGCAGGTGAGTGTATGAACGAGTTGGTGAGCACGTGAATAGGTGATCACGCAAGAAGATGATCACTGGAACAGGTGAACATGCGAACAGGTGAGCGAGTAGGTGAGCGAATGAGTAGGTGAGCGAGTAGGTGAGCGAGCGAGTAGGTGAGCGAGCGAGTAGGTGAGCGAGTGGGTGAGCGAGTAGGTGAGCGAGTGGGTGAGCGAGCGAGTAGGTGAGCGAGCGAGTAGGTGAGCGAGTAGGTGAGCATGTGAACAGGTGAGTGAGCGAGCAGGTGAGCGTGTGAACAGGTGAGCGAGTAGGTGAGCGAGTAGGCGAGCGTGGTGTGCACAGGTGAGCGAGCGTGTTGAGGGAGCGGGCGAGCAGGTGAGCGAGTGGGTGAGCGAGTAGCTGAGCGAGCGAGTAGGTGAGCGAGTAGGTGAGCGTGTGCACAGGTGAGCGGGCGGGTGGGCGTGGTGTGAACAGCTGAGTGAGTGAGGGAGCGAGCGAGTAGGCGGGCGTGTGTACAGGTGAGCGAGCGTGTCGAGGGAGCGAGCGAGTAGGTGAGCGAGTAGGTGAGCGAGTAGCTGAGCGTGTGTACAGGTGAGCGAGTAGGTGAGCCTGTGTATAGGTGAGCGAGTAGCTGAGCGAGCGGGCAGTTGAGCGAGCGGGCGGGCGAGCGTGGCGTGTACAGGTGAGCGAGCGTGTCGAGGGAGCGAGCGAGCAGGTGAGCGAGTGGGTGAGCGAGTAGCTGAGCGAGCGAGCAGGTGAGCGAGTAGCTGAGCGAGCGGGCAGTTGAGCGAGCGGGCGGGCAATTGTGGCGTGTACAGGTGAGCGAGCGTGTCGAGGGAGCGAGCAAGTAGGTGAGCGAGTGGGTGAGCGAGTAGCTGAGCGAGCGAGCAGGTGAGCGAGTAGGTGAGCGAGCGGGCGAGCGTGGCGTGTACAGGTGAGCGAGTAGGTGAGCGAGTAGGCGAGCGTGTGCACAGGTGAGCGAGCGTGTCGTTCGAGCGGGCGAGCGACGCCGGCGCGGGTTACCGCTGCCGCGGATGGGGCACATCTCCGGCACGCCGCCGAACGCCCAGCAGCGGGCGGCGGCGTCGCAGCAGCAGCGTGAGCGTGGGAGCGGCGCGCCCAGCGGGGAGCCGCAGCGCCCGCCAGACACCGTCACGTAGCACGAGCCGGCGCGCTGGTCTGGTCACGGGGAGGGGGGCGGGGGGGGGGGGGGAGAGAGGGAGAGCGTCACACGGGGGTGAGAGAGGGAGAGAACACGGGGCCGGTGGCTCGGAGCGGCAGACGTGGCCGCAAAGACAGGGCTGCAGTCGCTCCGGGTGGCTGCCCGGATCCTGGCCAAAGCCAAGGGGGGGGGGCCTTCTCAGCGGCAGCGGGGAGAACGCCCCCCCCCCCCCCCCCCCCCATCGGCGTTGGGGATGACGAGGCCCCTCTCGGTCCCCCCCCACCGGAGCTCTCCGTCGTGCCGCTGCGTCGCCAATGCCGACAAGCGAAGGCGGATCACAACCTGGAAGACCTACCGGAGGTGGCCTTTGCAAATGTCAAGAGGAAGGTGCTCTACTCCCACATGGTTCAGTTTCACCAACAGGACACCGTGAGGAGCCACAAGGAGCATGCCTGGAGGAGAGCCCTGCCCTGCATCTCTCCGGAGAGGCCTCGCTGGAAGTAACTCTACTCCAGCCCGACATACAACCGCATCGGCGACCTCAGCTGGAGCATCGCCCACGGCACCGTCACCACGAACGCCTCCCTGGCACGCTTCACCGACACGTCCCCGGAGTGCCGGTTCTGCGGTAAAGTGGAGACGGTGGCGCAGCGATACGCGGAGTGCAAGAGCCTGGACTCGCTGTTCAAGGTCCTGAGAAACATCCTCCTAAGGTTCAGCCTCCACTTCTCCCCGACGGTCCTCATCTTTGGATACCCAAAGGGCGACGGACCCCAACATCTTCAGGGGCTGGTCAACGTGCTCGTCGGCTGTGACAAGCTCGCCATGCACAGGGCGAGGAAGGTGGCCCTGGAGGGGAAACGTCCGGCCAGCAGCCTGGGCATCTTCCGCGCTCTGCTCGGAGCCCCCAGGGTGTGTGGGCTGGAGTTCCGCCATGCGGCGCGGCTGACCCACACCGTGCCGGCCTTCAAGGAGCAGTGGGCGATGGAGGAGGCCGTGTGCTCGGTGGCAGATGACGGGGAGCTCTGCGTGCTGATATGAGCTACCTGTCGGAGGCCGTAGGACTGCGAGAAGGGCTGCGTGCAGAACGAGAGAGTGAGCGAGAGAGCGAGAGAGTGAGCGAGAGAGTGAGTGAGAGAGTGAGCGAGAGAGTGAGCGAGAGAGTGAGCGAGAGAGTGAGCGAGAGAGTGAGCGAGAGAGTGAGCGAGAGAGTGACCGAGAGAGTGAGTGAGAGAGTGAGCGAGAGAGTGAGCGAGAGAGTGAGCGAGAGAGTGACCGAGAGAGTGAGTGAGAGAGTGAGCGAGAGAGTGAGCGAGAGAGTGAGCGAGAGAGTGAGCGAGAGAGTGAGCGAGAGAGTGACCGAGAGAGTGAGTGAGAGAGTGAGCGAGAGAGTGAGCGAGAGAGTGAGCGAGAGAGTGAGCGAGAGAGTGAGCGAGAGAGTGAGCGAGAGAGTGAGCGAGAGAGTGCGCGAGAGAGTGAGCGAGAGAGTGAGCGAGAGAGTGAGCGAGAGAGTGAGCGAGAGAGTGAGCGAGAGAGTGCGCGAGAGAGTGAGCGAGAGAGTGACCGAGAGAGTGACCGAGAGAGTGAGCGAGAGAGTGAGCGAGAGAGTGAGCGAGAGAGTGACCGAGAGAGTGAGCGAGAGAGTGAGCGAGAGAGTGCGCGAGAGAGTGAGCGAGAGAGTGACCGAGAGAGTGAGCGAGAGAGTGAGCGAGAGAGTGAGCGAGAGAGTGAGCGAGAGAGAGAGCGAGAGAGTGAGCGAGAGAGTGAGCGAGAGAGTGAGCGAGAGAGAGAGCGAGAGAGTGAGCGAGAGAGTGAGCGAGAGAGTGAGCGAGAGAGTGAGCGAGAGAGTGACCGAGAGAGAGAGCGGGAGAGTGAGCCGGAGAGTGAGTGAGAGAGTGAGCGAGAGAGTGAGGGAGAGAGTGACCGAGAGAGTGAGCGAGAGAGTGAGCGAGAGAGTGACCGAGAGAGTGAGTGAGAGAGTGACCGAGAGAGTGAGCGAGAGAGTGAGCGAGAGAGTGAGCGAGAGAGTGAGCGAGAGAGTGAGCGAGAGAGTGAGCGGGAGAGTGAGCGAGAGAGTGAGCGAGAGAGTGACCGAGAGAGTGAGCGAGAGAGTGAGCGAGAGAGTGAGCGAGAGAGTGAGCGAGAGAGTGAGCGAGAGAGTGAGCGAGAGAGTGAGCGAGAGAGTGAGCGAGAGAGTGAGCGAGAGAGTGAGCGAGAGAGTGAGCGAGAGATTGAGCGAGAGAGAGAGCGAGAGAGTGAGCGAGAGAGTGAGCGAGAGAGTGAGCGAGAGAGTGAGCGAGAGAGTGAGCGAGAGAGTGAGCGAGAGAGAGAGCGAGAGAGTGAGCGAGAGAGTGAGCGAGAAAGTGAGCGAGAGAGAGAGCGAGAGAGTGAGCGAGAGAGTGAGCGAGAGAGTGAGCGAGAGAGTGAGCGAGAGAGTGAGTGAGAGAGTGACCGAGAGAGTGAGCGAGAGAGTGAGCGAGAGAGTGAGCGAGAGAGTGAGCGAGAGAGTGAGCGAGAGAGTGAGTGAGCGAGAGAGTGAGCGAGAGAGTGAGCGAGAGAGTGAGTGAGAGAGTGAGCGAGAGAGTGAGCGAGAGAGTGAGCGAGAGAGTGAGCGAGAGAGTGACCGAGAGAGTGAGCGAGAGAGTGAGCGAGAGAGTGAGCGAGAGAGTGAGCGGGGGAGTGAGCGAGAGAGTGAGTGAGAGAGTGAGCGAGAGAGTGAGCGAGAGAGTGCGCGAGAGAGTGAGCGAGAGAGTGAGCGAGAGAGTGAGCGAGAGAGTGACCGAGAGAGTGAGCGAGAGAGTGAGCGAGAGAGTGACCGAGAGAGTGAGTGAGAGAGTGAGCGAGAGAGTGACCGAGAGAGAGAGCCGGAGAGTGAGCGAGAGAGCGAGAGAGAGAGAGAGCGAGAGAGTGAGCGAGAGAGTGACCGAGAGAGTGAGTGAGAGAGTGACCGAGAGAGTGAGCGAGAGAGTGAGCGAGAGAGTGAGCGAGAGAGTGAGCGAGAGAGTGAGCGGGGGAGTGAGCGAGAGAGTGAGTGAGAGAGTGAGCGAGAGAGTGAGCGAGAGAGTGCGCGAGAGAGTGAGCGAGAGAGTGAGCGAGAGAGTGAGCGAGAGAGTGACCGAGAGAGTGAGCGAGAGAGTGAGCGAGAGAGTGACCGAGAGAGAGAGCGGGAGAGTGAGCCGGAGAGTGAGCGAGAGAGTGAGCGAGAGAGTGACCGAGAGAGTGAGCGAGAGAGTGAGCGAGAGAGTGAGCGAGAGAGTGACCGAGAGAGTGAGTGAGAGAGTGACCGAGAGAGTGAGCGAGAGAGTGAGTGAGAGAGTGACCGAGAGAGTGACCGAGAGAGTGAGTGAGAGAGTGAGCGAGAGAGTGAGCGAGAGAGTGAGCGAGAGAGTGAGCGAGAGAGTGACCGAGAGAGTGAGTGAGAGAGTGACCGAGAGAGTGACCGAGAGAGTGAGTGAGAGAGTGAGCGAGAGAGTGAGTGAGAGAGTGACCGAGAGAGTGACCGAGAGAGTGAGTGAGAGAGTGAGCGAGAGAGTGAGCGAGAGAGTGAGCGAGAGAGTGACCGAGAGAGTGACCGAGAGAGTGAGCGAGAGAGTGAGCGAGAGAGTGAGCGAGAGGTGGGGGTTTACATAAAGCAAAGTAAAAAAAAATGTTTACGAAATGATGAACGAAGCAAAGTGCCGACTACACCGAGCATCTTCTTGTTTCCACTGATCGTAAAAAAAAATGAGGAGCGTGAGGAGGATGGGGGGGGGGGAGTGAGGGGGGAGTGAGGGGGGAGTGAGGGGGGGGGAGTGAGGTGGGTGAGTGAGGGGGGGGGAGTGAGGGGGTGAGTGAGGGGAGGGGAGTGAGGGGGGGGAGTGAGGGGGGGGAGTGAGGGGGGGGGAGTGAGGGAGTGAGTGAGGGGGGGGGGAGTGAGGGGGTGAGTGAGGGGAGGGGAGTGAGGGGGGGAGTGAGGGGGAAGAGTGAGGGGGGAGTGAGGGGGGGGGAGTGAGGTGGGTGAGTGAGGGGGGGGGAGTGAGGGGGTGAGTGAGGGGGAGGGGAGTGAGGGGGGGGGAGTGAGGGGGGGGAGTGAGGGGGGGGGAGTGAGGGAGTGAGTGAGGGGGGGGGGAGTGAGGGGGTGAGTGAGGGGAGGGGAGTGAGGGGGGGAGTGAGGGGGAAGAGTGAGGGGGGAGTGAGGGGGGGGGAGTGAGGTGGGTGAGTGAGGGGGGGGGAGTGAGGGGGTGAGTGAGGGGAGGGGAGTGAGGGGGGGGAGTGAGGGGGGGGAGTGAGGGGGGGGGAGTGAGGGAGTGAGTGAGGGGGGGGGGAGTGAGGGGGTGAGTGAGGGGAGGGGAGTGAGGGGGGGAGTGAGGGGGAAGAGTGAGGGGGGAGTGAGGAGGGGGGAGTGAGGGGGTGAGTGAGGGGAGGGGAGTGAGGGGGGGGAGTGAGGGGGGGGAGTGAGGGGGGGGGAGTGAGGGGGTGAGTGAGGGGAGGGGAGTGAGGGGGGGGAGTGAGGGGGGGGAGTGAGGGGGGGGGAGTGAGGGAGTGAGTGAGGGGGGGGGGAGTGAGGGGGGTGAGTGAGGGGAGGGGAGTGAGGGGGGGAGTGAGGGGGAAGAGTGAGGGGGGAGTGAGGGGGGGGGAGTGAGGGGGTGAGTGAGGGGAGGGGAGTGAGGGGGGGGAGTGAGGGGGGGGGAGTGAGGGGGGGGGAGTGAGGGGGTGAGTGAGGGGAGGGGAGTGAGGGGGGGGAGTGAGGGGGGGAGTGAGGGGGGGGGAGTGAGGGGGTGAGTGAGGGGAGGGGAGTGAGGGGGGGGAGTGAGGGGGGGGAGTGAGGGGGGGGGAGTGAGGGGGAGGAGTGAGGGGGGAGTGAGGGGGGTGAGTGAGGGGGTGAGTGAGGGGGGAGTGAGGGGGTGAGTGAGGGGGGGAGGAGTGAGGGGGTGAGTGAGGGGGGAGTGAGGGGGTGAGTGAGGGGGGGGGGAGTGAGGGGGTGAGTGAGGGGGGGAGTGAGTGGGGAGTGAAGGGGGTGAGGTGAGGGGGTGAGTGAGGGGGGGGTGTGAGGGGGGGAGTGAGGGGGGAGTGAGGGGGTGAGTGAGGGGGGTGAGTGAGGGGGGGGGAGTGAGGGGGGGAGTGAGGGGGGAGTGAGGGAGTGAGTGAGGGGGTGAGTGAGGGGGTGAGTGAGGGGGGAGTGAGGGGGGGGAGTGAGGGGGGAGTGAGGGGGGGAGTGAGGGGGGGAGTGAGGGGGGGTGAGTGAGGGGGGGGGGAGTGAGGGGGGGAGTGAGGGGGGAGTGAGGGGGTGAGTGAGGGGGTGAGTGAGGGGGGAAGAGTGAGGGGGGGAGTGAGGGGGGGAGTGAGGGGGTGAGTGAGGGGGTGAGTGAGGGGGGGAGTGAGGGGGGGGAGTGAGGGGGGGAGTGAGGGGGAGAGTGAGGGGGGCGAGTGAGGGGGGGGAGTGAGGGGGGGAGTGAGGGGGGTGAGTGAGGGGGGGGGAGTGAGGGGGGGAGTGAGGGGGGAGTGAGGGGGTGAATGAGGGGGGGGGGGAGTGAGGGGGGGGAGTGAGGGGGGGGAGTGAGGGGGGTGAGTGAGGGGGGGGGGAGTGAGGGGGGGAGTGAGGGGGGAGTGAGGTGGTGAGTGAGGGGGGGGGGGAGTGAGGGGGGGGAGTGAGGGGGTGAGTGAGGGGGGGGGAGTGAGGGGGGAGTGAGGTGGTGAGTGAGGGGGGGGGGGGAGTGAGGGGGGGGAGTGAGGGGGGGGGAGTGAGGGGGGTGAGTGAGGGGGGGGGAGTGAGGGGGGGAGTGAGGGGGGAGTGAGGTGGTGAGTGAGGGGGGGGGAGTGAGGGGGGGGAGTGAGGGGGGTGAGTGAGGGGGGGGATGTGAGGGGGGAGTGAGGGGGGTGAGTGAGGGGGGGGGGAGTGAGGGGGGGGAGTGAGGGGGGGGAGTAGGGGGGAGTGGGGGGGGGGAGTGAGGGGGGGGAGTGAGGGGGGAGTGAGGGGGGTGAGTGGGGGGGGGAGTGAGGGGGGAGTGAGGGGGGTGTGTGAGGGGGGGGAGTGAGGGGGGGAGTGAGGGGGTGAGTGAGGGGGGGGTGAGTGAGGGGGGGAGTGGGGGGAGTGAGGGGGTGAGTGAGGGGGGGGAGTGAGGGGGGGGAGTGAGGGGGGGGAGTGAGGGGGGGAGTGAGGGGGGAGTGAGGGGGTGGTGAGGGGGGTGAGTGAGGGGGGTGAGTGAGGGGGGAGTGAGGGGGGAGTGAGGGGGGGGAGTGTGGGGGTGAGTGAGGGGGGGGGAGTGAGGGGGTGAGTGAGGGGGTGAGTAGGGGGGGAGTGAGGGGGGTGAGTGAGGGGGGAGTGAGAGGGTGAGTGAGGGGGTGAGTGAGGGGGGTGAGTGAGGGGGGTGAGTAGGGGGGAGTGAGGGGGTGAGTGAGGGGGGGAGTGAGGGGTGAGTGAGGGGGTGAGTGAGGGGGGTGAGTGAGGGGGGGGGAGTGAGGGGGGGAGTGAGGGGGGAGTGAGGGAGTGAGTGAGGGGGTGAGTGAGGGGGTGAGTGAGGGGGGGAGTGAGGGGGGGAGTGAGGGGGGGAGTGAGGGGGGTGAGTGAGGGGGGGGGGAGTGAGGGGGGGAGTGAGGGGGGAGTGAGGGGAGTGAGTGAGGGGGTGAGTGAGGGGGGGGAGTGAGGGGGGAGTGAGGGGGGGAGTGAGGGGGGGGAGTGAGGGGGGGTGAGTGAGGGGGGGGGAGTGAGGGGGGGAGTGAGGGGGGAGTGAGGGGGTGAGTGAGGGGGTGAGTGAGGGGGGGGGAGTGAGGGGGGGAGTGAGGGGGGGAGTGAGGGGGTGAGTGAGGGGGGGAGTGAGGGGGGGGAGTGAGGGGGGAGTGAGGGGGGGAGTGAGGGGGGGGAGTGAGGGGGGGGAGTGAGGGGGGGAGTGAGGGGGGAGTGAGGGGGGTGAGTGAGGGGGGGTGAGTGAGGGGGGGAGTGAGGGGGGTGAGTGAGGGGGGGGGAGTGAGGGGGGGAGTGAGGGGGGAGTGAGGGGGGGTGAGTGAGGGGGGGGGAGTGAGGGGGGGAGTGAGGGGGGGAGTGAGGGGGTGAGTGAGGGGGGGGAGTGAGGGGGGGGGGAGTGAGGGGGGAGTGAGGGGGGGAGTGAGGGGGGTGAGTGAGGGGGGGGGGAGTGAGGGGGGGGAGTGAGGGGGGGAGTGAGGGGGGGAGTGAGGGGGTGAGTGAGGGGGGAGTGAGGGGGGTGTGAGTGAGGGGGGGGGAGTGAGGGGGGGGAGTGAGGGGGGAGTGAGGGGGGTGAGTGTGGGGGGGGGAGTGAGGGGGGGAGTGAGGGGGGGTGAGTGGGGGGAGTGAGGGGGGTGAGTGAGGGGGGGGGGGGAGTGAGGGGGGGGAGTGAGGGGGGGAGTGAGGGGGGTGAGTGAGGGGGGTGAGTGAGGGGGGGGAGTGAGGGGGGGAGTGAGGGGGGGGAGTGAGGGGGTGAGTGAGGGGGGGGAGTGAGGGGGGGGAGTGAGGGGGGGTGTGAGGGGGGGAGTGAGGGGGGGGAGTGAGGGGGGGGAGTGAGGGGGGAGTGAGGGGGGTGAGTGTGGGGGGGGGAGTGAGGGGGGGGAGTGAGGGGGGAGTGAGGGGGGGTGAGTGAGGGGGGGGGAGTGAGGGGGGGGAGTGAGGGGGGGAGTGAGGGGGGAGTGAGGGGGGTGAGTGAGGGGGGGGGGAGTGAGGGGGGGGAGTGAGGGGGGGAGTGAGGGGGGTGAGTGAGGGGGGGGGGAGTGAGGGGGGGAGTGAGGGGGGGGAGTGAGGGGGGAGTGAGGGGGTGAGTGAGGGGGGGGGAGTGAGGGGGGGAGTGAGGGGGGAGTGAGGGGGTGAGTGAGGGGGGTGAGTGAGGGGGGGGGAGTGAGGGGGGGAGTGAGGGGGGGAGTGAGGGGGTGAGTGAGGGGGGGAGTGAGGGGGGGGAGTGAGGGGGGGAGTGAGGGGGTGAGTGAGGGGGGTGAGTGAGGGGGGGAGTGAGGGGGGGAGTGAGGGGGTGAGTGAGGGGGGAGTGAGGGGGGGTGAGTGAGGGGGGGGGAGTGAGGGGGGGAGTGAGGGGGGAGTGAGGGGGTGAGTGAGGGGGGGGGAGTGAGGGGGGGAGTGAGGGGGGGAGTGAGGGGGGAGTGAGGGGGTGGTGAGTGAGGGGGGGGGGAGTGAGGGGGGGAGTGAGGGGGGAGTGAGGGGGGTGAGTGAGGGGGGGAGTGAGGGGGGGGGAGTGAGGGGGGGAGTGAGGGAGGGAGTGAGGGGGTGAGTGAGGGGGAGTGAGGGGGGGTGGGAGTGAGGGGGGGTGAGGGGGGGAGTGAGGGGGGGGAGTGAGGGGGGGGGAGTGAGGGGGGGAGTGAGGGGGGAGTGAGGGGGTGAGTGAGGGGGGGGGTGAGTGAGGGGGGGAGTGAGGGGGGAGTGAGGGGGTGAGTGAGGGGGGGGGGAGTGAGGGGGGGGGAGTGAGGGGGGGGAGTGAGGGGGGAGTGAGGGGGTGAGTGAGGGGGTGAGTGAGGGGGTGAGTGAGGGGGGGAGTGAGGGGGGGAGTGAGGGGGGAGTGAGGGGGGGGAGTGAGGGGGGGAGTGAGGGGGGGAGTGA